>NC_057799.1:607939528-607948811 GCF_018294505.1 Triticum aestivum
AGTATTTTCACATTATGTGCTCATGTTCATCGCATCATATCTCATTGCATACTGCTCCGTTTTGCGTGCATGATATATCGAAATGTTCGCCTCGAGATGCTCTTCATTTTGTTCCATTGTGCCATGCTCGTTTGAGTTTATCTTGATTCCCAAACCTCTGGTGCAAGAGTGTGATATGATGTTTACTGCTGTTACTTATCAGAACTTGGTGATTTGTTATTTTTTGTTGCAATTGATGTGTGCATCTTATGAGCATGAGCTCTACAGGTGTTTTGATCTATGCCTTGCCATGTTCACAGAGGCATATGCCATGTATTTTTGTGATCTATTTGGTGACTAGCACAGGCATGCAAACTAGGCTTCGTGATGTTTCTGCTTTCAGGGACTTAGAATTTTGTTGTCTGTTACTGCTGTTATTTTGATGCCATGTATCCTTGTGTCTACAGTGAGATCCATGCTTATTTTGGGTATGTTCAGTAAGGATGTTTTGTTGATACAGTTGTTCTCTATCCATCCATGCCCCTGTTTGCAATTATGGAGTGCCATCGCATGTCTTAATCTTGCTCTACTTTTGCTATAAAATATTTCTGGCAGAATGTCAACATGATATTCAATTTTGCCAAGGTTGTTGTAGTTGATCCATACATGCTATGAACTTGCTCTTGCCATATTTAGATTCATAAACATGCCATCTTGCTGTAGGTATGCTTTTTTTGTCATGCATTGCTTTGTGATGAGTTCATCAAGCTCACAAAGATGCCTTCATAATTCTGTTAATGCCATGCTTTGTTTTCTGCCAAGTCTGAAACCTGTTAACGAAACTTGCTATGTTTACATGGGTGCCATCATATCTTGTATTCCTTTTTGGCTCATGGTCAGTAAGGGACTTTTGTTCTATGCATTTAGTAGATTCATGCCATGCCTTGTTTTGCTATACTAAGTTCCTGTAGCATGTGTTTGGCTTGCTCTGAACATTGCTACCTGATGCTGTTTCAGCCATGTTCAGTATTTTCTCTAAGTCTGTTAAGCTGATATCTTTTGCACTTTTGCCATGCTTGTTTGAACCTGTTATGGTGTGATCTAGCCGTAGCTCAGTGTTCATCTTTTGCCAAGCATCTCCTATAGATTACTGCCATAAGCCTTGTTGCTATGTTGGAGTGCTGTAGCATAGTTACTTGATGTATTCTAAGTGCAATCATGCTGTTAATCGCAGAATCGTGTCATTCTTGTTTTTTGCTCGCCATTTCCAAACCGTGCATCCGTTTCCGGTGATCTTTATATCGATTTCGACCGAAATCATCTCATCTTTCTAGTGGCATACTTGGTTTGCCAAGTTACTGCCTTGTTCATCCTTTTTTCTTCCGGAGCACACATACGCATCGCATATCATATCTCGCATATCATGCATCTATTGCATCATGTTGCTTGTGCTTTTTCCGTGATTGATTGTGGTTCCATTGCTTGTATTCTTGCTGTGGGTAGAGTCGGGAGACGAGTTCGTGAACGAGGAACTTGTTGAGTACGCTTACGAGGATCAAGTTTTCGACAACTCTGAGAACCTTGCAGGCAAGATGACCATACCCTCGAAATCACTTCTATCTTTGCTTTGCTAGTTGTTCGTTCTATTGCCATGCTGCGCTACCTACCACTTGCTATATCATGCCTCCCATATTGCCATGTCAAGCCTCTAACCATCCTTTCCTAGCAAACCATTGTTTGGCTAAGTTACCGCTTTTGCTCAGCCCTTCTTTTAGCCTTGCTAGTTGCAGGTGAAGTTGAAGCTGGTTCCATGTTGGAACATGGATATTTTGGAATATCACAATATCTCTTATTTAATTAATGCATCTATATATTTTGGTAAAGGGTGGAAGGCTCAGCCTTATGCCTGGTGTTTTGTTCCACTCTTGTCGCCCTAGTTTCCGTCATACCGGTATTATGTTCCTTGAGTTTGCGTTCCTTACGCGGTTGGGTGATTTATGGGAGCCCCTTGACAGTTCGCCTTGAATAAAACTACTCCAGCAAGGCCCAACCTTGGTTTTACCATTTGCCACCTAAGCCTTTTTCCCTCGGGTTTTCGCGAGCCCGAGGGTCATCTTTATTTTAAACCCCCCGGCCAGTGCTCCTCTGAGTATTGGTCCAACCTGTCAGTCGCCGGTGGCCACCAGGGCAACTCTGGGCTCGCCTATCGGAAGCTTGGACAATCCGGTGTGCCCTGAGAACGAGATATGTGCAGCTCCTATCGGGATTTGTCGGCACATTCAGGCGGCTTTGCTGGTCTTGTTTTACCATTGTCGAAATGTCTTGTAAACCGGGATTCCGAGACTGATCGGGCCTTCCCGGGAGAAGGTTTATCCTTCGTTGACCGTGAGAGCTTATAATGGGCTAAGTTGGGACACCCCTGCAGGGTATTATCTTTCAAAAGCCGTGCCCGCGGTTATGAGGCAGATGGGAATTTGTTAATGTCCGGTTGTAGAGAACTTGACACTTGACTTAATTAAAATACATCAACCGTGTGTGTAGCCCTTATGGTCTCTTTTCGGCGGAGTCCGGGAAGTGAACACGGTTTGAGTTATGCATGAACGTAAGTAGTTTCAGGATCACTTCTTGATCATTTCTAGCTTCGTGACCGTTGCGTTGCTTGTCTTCTCGCTCTCTTTTGCGTATGTTAGCCACCATATAAGCTTAGTGCTTGCTGCAGCTCCACCTCATTACACCATCCTTTCCTATAAGCTTAAATAGTCTTGATCTCGCGGGAGTGAGATTGCTGAGTCCTCGTGACTCACATATTCTACAAAAACAGTTGCAGGTGCCTACGATGCCAGTGCAGATGACGCAACCAAGCTCAAGTGGGAGTTCGACGAGGAACGTGGTCGTTACTATGTTTCGTTTCCTGATGATCAGTAGTGGAGCCCAGATGGGACGATCGGGGATCTAGCATTTGGGATTTATCTTATTTTCATTTGGTTGTGACCGTAGTCGGTCTATGTGTGGATTTTGGATGATGTATGAATTAATTTATGTATTGTGTGAAGTGGCGATTGTAAGCCAACTCTCGTTATCCCATTCTTGTTCATTACATGGGATTGTGTGAAGATAACCCTTCTTGCGACAATACCACAATGCGGTTATGCCTCTAAGTCGTGCCTCGACACGTGGGAGATATAGCCGCATCGTGGGCGTTACAAGTTGGTAATCAGAGCCATCCCCGACTTAGGAGCCCCCTGCTTGATCGAATCGCTGGCGTTGTTGAGTCTAGAGCAAAAATGTTTTGAGTCTTAGGATTATATATATCGGAGAGTAGGATTCTTTTTACTCCTCAGTCCCTTTGTCGCTCTGGTGAGGCCTCCTGACGTAGAAGTTTTGACTCTTCTCTCCTCAAATTTCACTAAAAAAAATTTAGGATCATGCGGGTATCTTGGAATCGTTCCGATGGTTTTGTGACGAGAACATTGTTCTTGGTGCCTCCTGACATTTAGGGGTTGTGGCAGTGTCCCAGGGAGTTGAGCTCCGAGGTGTTGTCGTCACAATTTTATCGTTGCAGTTCTGGAATACCTGAGTTTCGCCGACATCGAAAATCTCTTTTATGCAGTTGTTGGTGAGATCACCTCGACGCCACCCAGTACTGGGGCGGGAGTTCGGGAGTATTGCCATAACTCGTATAACGGATGCTTTTCGAAGGTTGAGGTACACGATTTCCGAAGGTTTCTTGGTTATGTGTTGACGGATGGATACAGTTGGATCTATGGATTGGTAGTTTGGGTGATATATTTTGTGTCCCCTGTATCCCCAACACCAGATTGCATAACCAGAAAGTTTCGGGAGTTTATAGGTGGGATTCAAGTAGCTCTTAGCATTTCTTCCCGCAGATATTTGGTTTGTGATTGGGTAATCCTTACCACTTATTTGTTCCAGTCGTACCTTGTTATTTTATTCATCAACCCTTTATCAAGTGGCTTCTCACCTTATGGAAGTGTGATGATTTACTATGGAATTCATTCGTTCATCCTCGTTCGAATGTTTATTGTGAAGACTATATGTTGCAATTTCTATCCGTTGATTCAATTTGTCTATCAGGATGCTAACGGATGTCACCCTCTTCAGGATGGCTCCGCTAATGCGTCAGAATCCGGAACGCAATGAGGGGAGTCAGGCGAACCCTCCGCCACCACCTCCGCCTCCGGAGGCATGGCAAGCTATCATGGCAGCCACCAACGCCAATGCTCAGATGATTTTGCAACTCTTGCAAGAACGCACCCAAGGGCAAGGCAATCAAGGAAATCAAGGCCAAGGCAACAATCAGCCTCACTTCGCTACCCTCAACCAGTTCCTCGCAAATCAGCCGAAGTCTTTCAGCTACTATGCCGAGGCCACAGACGCCAATGATTGGCCCGTGGACATCAACAAGCATTTTGAATGTAGCAATGTCAGGCCTGAGGACTTTGTCAAGTTCGCTTCTTTTCAACTCAAGGATCAAGCTGCCGAGTGGTATCAACAATACAAAGATTCCAGAGGAGGCCGTGTGATTACCTGGGATGATTTCCGCCGAGACTTCAAAGCTCACCACATTCCACAAAGTGTTGTTGAGAGCAAGCGTGAGGAGTTCCGCAATCTTAAGCAAGGCAGCATGTCCGTGTATCAATACAATACCCAGTTTCAGAAACTCGCTCGCTTCGCTAAGCAAGACGTTCCTGATGAAAAGAGCATGATCTATCAATTCAGAGGTGGCCTCAGAGAAGATCTGCAATTACCTCTCGTGCCTTTTGAGCCGACCAAGTATGATGATTTCTACAATATGGCACTAAAGCAAGAGGCTGCTCAGCTCAAGTGTGAGGCTTCTAAGAAGAGAGTCAGGGACGCAGTTCAGTCTTCTTCTTCCTCACTAGTGGCTGCTAAGCAACAGAAGTTCTGGTTGCCTCCTCCTCCTCCGTTTCGTCAGCCTTTCCAGCAGAAGAACAAAGGTGGCCATGGATCTTCCCACCCACCCAACCCTGGCTATGAGAACAAGTCTCAGAATCAAGCTCCGAAGTCGAATGCTCCTTATCATCGTCCACTCTCAGAGGTGACTTGCAACAAGTGTCAGCAGAAAGGTCACTATGCTAACAAGTGCTTCAACCAAAGACGCCTTCCGCCTCCTCCTCCTGTGAGATCTTCCAGCAATGCAGTGGTCAAGCATAATCCCAAGTTTGCAAAGGTCAACATGATGAACGCAGCTCAAGCGGAGGAATCTACTGATGTGATAATGGGTAATCTCTCAGTTAACAATTTTCCTGCAAAAGTTCTTTTTGACACTGGTGCATCGCTTGGTTTCATCTCAAGCCCATTTGCATCTAAGCATGAGTTGCATTTCCAAGAATTGCCTAGAACGTTAGCAGTTGTCTCTCCGGGCAAATGCATGAACGCAAGCTACATGGTTCCGGATGTTTCCATCAAGATGGGGAACTATAAATTTCTATCTAAACCAATTGTTCTTGGTGACTCGGATATTGATCTAATTCTCGGGATGGACTGGCTTTCTAAGCACAAGGCTCAACTTGATTGTGCTGCCAGGGAAATTCAATTGACACACTCTTCTGAGGATGTTATCATCTATGCCGCTCGTGATGAAACCATTCGGTTGTTTTCTCTCAATGAGAAGGGCGAGTTGGATGCTATTTCTCAAATTCCAGTCGTTTGTGAGTACCAGGATGTCTTTCCAGAAGAGCTTCTGGGTATGCCTCCTCACCGGCCAGTTGAGTTCGTTATCGATCTTGAGCCCGGCACTGAACCCGTTTGCAAGCGTCCTTACAAGCTTGGACCCAAGGAGCTGAAGGAATTGAAGAAACAGCTTGATGAACAAGAGCGTCTGGGTTTGATCAGACCGAGTTCATCTCCATGGGGTTGTGGTGTTCTTTTTGTCCAGAAGAAGGATGGCACGGACCGACTTTGTGTCGACTACCGTCCATTGAACAAGAAGACAATCAAGAACAAGTATCCACTTCCCAACATCAATGAGCTATTCGAGCAACTTAAAGGTGCTAAAGTATTCTCCAAGCTTGACCTTCGAATGGGTTATCATCAGATTCGCATTCATGAAGAAGATATTCCCAAGACAGCATTCAGAACAAGCTTTGGTTCTTATGAATATACTGTCATGTCTTTCGGCCTTGTCAATGCTCCTCCAACATTCTCTCGGATGATGAATTTCATCTTCAACCCCTATACCATTAAATTCGTCCTGGTGTATCTCGATGATATCCTGGTCTTCTCCAAGAATAAGAAGGATCATGCCAAACATTTGTGATTGGTGCTCGACAAGCTCAGAGAGTATCAATTCTATGTGAAGTTTTCCAAATGTGAGTCTTGGCTTGATGAAGTTCTTTACCTTGGTCATATCATCTCTGCCAAGGGCATCGCTGTTAATCTCGAGAAGGTGTCTGCAATTGTGAATTGGGAACCTCCTCAAAATGTCAAGCAGCTCCGCAGTTTCCTTGGTCTTGCAAGCTATTGCCGAAGATTCGTTGAGAATTTCTCTAAGATTGCAAAGCCTCTTTCCAACCTCCTCTAGAAGCATGTGAAGTATGTCTGGACTCCTGAGTGGGACGTTGCTTTCAACACTCTCAAAGAGAAACTCATCACAGCTCCTGTCTTAACTCCCCCTGACGAATCCAAGCCATTCGAAGTTTTCTGTGATGCTTCTCTTCAAGGTCTCGGTGCTGTGTTAATGCAAGAGAAGAAAGTTGTGGCCTATACCTCTCGCCAGTTGAAGCCCAACGAAAAGAACTACCCCACTCACGATCTTGAGTTGGCGGCAGTTGTCCATGCATTAATCACATGGAGACATCTCTTATTGGGAAGAAAAGTGGACATAGTCACCGATCACAAGAGTCTCAAGTACATCTTCACTCAGCCCAACCTCAACCTCAGGCAGACTCGATGGGTCGAGATGATTCAAGAGTACAATCCAAGTACTGAGTATACTCCAGGCAAGGCCAATGTCATTGCAGATGCTTTGAGCAGGAAGGCTTATTGCAACAGCTTAATTCTCAAGCCATTTCAACCGGATCTTTGTGAAGCTTTCCGCAAGCTGAATCTCCAAATTGTTCCTCAAGGCTTTCTTGCCAACCTCATAGTCTCTCCTACTTTGGAAGATCAAATTCGTGAGGCACAACTTCTTGATGCCATGGTGAAGAAGGTGAAACATGGTATTGACAAGGGTCTTTCCAAATACAAGTGCTATCGCATTGATGACCGAGACACTTTATTCTTCGAGGACCGGATTGTGGTTCCTAAAGGTGATCTAAGGAAAGTCATTATGAACAAGGCGCACAATTCTCTTCTTTCCATTCATCCTAGAAGTACGAAGATGTACCATGACCTCAAGCAGTCGTATTGGTGGACTCGAATGAAGCGAGAAATCGCTCAATTCGTGAATGAATGTGATGTCTGTCGAAGGGTGAAAGCAGAACACCAACGACCAGCTGGTCTCCTCCAACCTCTTGCTATCCCAGAATGGAAGTTTGATCATATCAAAATGGACTTCGTGACTGGATTTCCTAAGTCCAAGCGCGAAAATGATGCTATCTTCGTTGTCATCGATAAGCTTACTAAAGTGGCTCATTTCCTTCCAATCAAAGAATCCATCACAGCAGCTCAGTTGGCAAAGCTATACACCTCCAGGATTGTCTCCTTGCACAGCATTCCACAATTGATTTCTTCAGATCGTGGAAGCATCTTCACTTCTAAGTTCTGGGACTCCTTCCAGAAGGCCATGGGCACCAACATTCGCTTCAGCACAGTTTTCCATCCTCAAACTAGTGGCCAAGTCGAGCGAGTCAATCAAATCCTTGAAGATATGCTCAGGGCTTGTGTCATTTCCTTTGGCATAAAGTGGGAAGATTGTCTTCCATATGCCGAGTTCTCCTACAACAACAGCTTCCAAGCGAGTTCGGGCAAGGCCCCATTCGCGATTCTATATGGCAGAAAGTGTCGTACTCCTCTCAATTGGTCAGAGACTGGTGAACGCCAACTTCTTGGCAACGACTTAATCACAGAGGCTGAAGAAATGTGTAAAGTCATCCGTGAAAATCTCAAAGCCGCGCAATCGCGCCAGAAGAGTTACTATGATAGCAAGCACCGTGATTTGGCTTTCGAGATCGGAGACCATGTCTACCTCCGCGTCTCTCCAATGAAAGGCACTCGTCGCTTCGGTATCAAAGGGAAGCTTTCCCCTAGATATGTGGGTCCTTTCAAGATCATTGGCAAAAGAGGCGACCTCGCCTATCAACTTGAGCTTCCCTCCAACTTCGTGAACGTGCACGATGTGTTCCACGTGTCACAGCTTCGCAAGTGCTTCAAGACGCCTGAGCGCACCATCAACTTCGAAGAGATTAACCTCCAAGAAGATCTGTCTTATCATGAGCACCCCGTTGCTATTCTTGAAGAAACTGAGCGCAAGACTCGCAACAAGTCAATCAAATTCCTGAAAGTGAAGTGATCAGACCATTCCGACCGAGAAGCCACCTGGGAACGCGAGGACCACCTCTGTTCCGAATATCCGGAGTTCTTTCAGTCCTAGATCTCGGGACGAGATCCTCTCGTAGTGGTGGAGTGTTCTAACACCCCGGATGTAACTTTCCATATTTGTAACTCCAACTCTTGCCATTTTCGGCTATGTGATATGATATTCCCGCCGTGGTTGGGTTTTTTCTCTTGTTTTGCATTTTGTTCATGTCATGCATCTCATATCATGTCATCATGTGCATCTCATTTGCATACGTGTTCATCTTATGCATCCGAGCATTTTCCCCGTTGTCCGTTTTGCAATCCGACACTCCAAAGTGCACCGGCGCACCCCTCTTGTTTTTTTTGTGAGCGGGTGTTAAACGTTCTCGCAATGCACCGAGGCTTGCCAAGTGGCCTTGGTATACCACCGGTAGACAACCTGTCAAGTTTCGTTCCATTTGGAGGTCGTTTGGTGCTCCAACTGTTAACCGGGTAACCGCAAAGGCTTTTTCTGTGTTGCAGCAAAACCCCCCTCCAAACAGCCCAATAACCCATCTAATACCCCTCCATGCTCTCGGTCGTTCGATCACGATCGTGTGGACGAAAACCGCACTCCATTTGGAGCCTCCTAGCTCCCTCTACCTATAAGTATGTGATCCCCTCCGAAGTCCCGGGTCTCGAATACCCTAGCACGCTCCCTCTCCGCCGCCGGACACGTCCGGTCCGGACGGACGCATCGCCGCCGCCGCCCCGGGCCAATGGGGAGCCACCACGTGGCCCCCGCGCCACCGCGCCGCAGCCG
>NC_057799.1:607949165-607966931 GCF_018294505.1 Triticum aestivum
CCCGCGCGCCTCCGTCTCTTTCCCCGTCGCCCGCGGCTTCTCCGCCGCGGCTCCAACCGCCTGTCCGCCTCCGCCGTCCGCCGCCGGAGCGCGCCGGCGCCCGTCCCCGTCACCTCCTTCTTCCCCGGCCTCCCCGAGCTCCGACCGAACCCCGGCGAGCTCGCACCGTGCCTCGAAAGCCGCACCGCCCCGATCCAGATCGGGAGAAGGTTGACTTGCCCCCCACCCCCCGAAATTCTCGAAGTCCCGAAGTATTTTCACATTATGTGCTCATGTTCATCGCATCATATCTCATTGCATACTGCTCCGTTTTGCATGCATGATATATCGAAATGTTCACCTCGAGATGCTCTTCATTTTGTTCCATTGTGCCATGCTCGTTTGAGTTCATCTTGATTCCCAAACCTCTGGTGCAAGAGTGCTATATGATGTTTACTGCTGTTACTTATCAGAACTTAGTGATTTGTTATTTTTTGTTGCAATTGATGTGTGCATCTTATGAGCATGAGCTCTACAGGTGTTTTGATCTATGCCTTGCCATCTTCGGAGAGGCATATGCCATGTATTTTTATGATCTATGTGGTGACTAGCACAGGCATGCAAACTAGGCTTCGTGATGTTTCTGCTTTCAGGGATTTAGAATTTTGCCAAGTCTGTTACTGCTGTTATTTTGTTGCCATGTATCCTTGTGTCTACAGTGAGATCCATGCTTATTTTGGGTATGTTCAGTAAGGATGTTTTGTAGATATAGTTGTTCTCTATCCATCCATGCCCCTGTTTACAATTATGGAGTGCCATCGCATGTCTTAATCTTGCTCTACTTTTGCTATAAAATATTTCTGGCAGAATGTCAACATGATATTCAATTTTGCCAAGGTTGTTGTAGTTGATCCATACATGCTATGAACTTGCTCTTGCCATATTTAGATTCATAAACATGCCATCTTGCTGTAGGTATGCTTTTTTGTCATGCATTGCTTTGTGATGAGTGCATCAAGCTCACAAAGATGCCTTCATAATTCTGTTAATGCCATGCTCTGCTTTCTGCCAAGTCTGAAACCTGTTAACGAAACTTGCTATGTTTACATGGGTGCCATCATATCTTCTGTTCCTTTTTGGCTCATGGTCAGTAAGGGACTTTTGTTCTATGCATTTAGTAGATTCATGCCATGCATTGTTTTGTTATGCTAAGTTCCTGTAGCATGTGTTTAGCTTGCTCTGAACATTGCTACCTGATGCTGTTTTAGCCATGTTCAGTATTTTCTCTAAGTCTGTTAAGCTGATATGTTTTGCACTTTTGCCATGCTTGTTTGAACCTGTTATGGTGTGATCTAGCCGTAGCTCAGTGTTCATCTTTTGTCAAGCATCTCCTGTAGATTGCTGTCATGTGCCTTGTTGCTATGTTGGAGTGCTGTAGCATAGTTACTTGATGTATTCTAAGTGCTATCATGCTGTTAATCGCAAAATCCTGTGATTCTTGTTTTGCTCGCCATTTGCAAACCGTGCATCCGTTTCCGGTGATCTTTATATCGATTTCGACCGAAATCATCTCATCTTTCCAGTGGCATACTTAGTTTGCCAATTTACTGCCTTGTTCATCCTTTTTTCTTCCGGAGCACACATACGCATCGTGTTGAGGATATAACCCTTAGAGTCACCCGCCAGGAGGGGCCGGGTTACTCATAATGGTCATCACGCGAAGCCCAATACCGAGCTTGAAGACGGCGGGTCAATGATGGGCCTAAGACCCGGCGATGGCTTAAGGCCCGTAGTTATAAACCGCTGTATGGCAAGACTTGTAGTGTAAGGCAAGAATAGTTGAGGGTCCGAGCCGGACACTGTTATGAGCCGGCCGGGACTCTGAGAGCCGCCGGGCGTCAACCTCTCTATATAAAGGGACGACCCGGCGGCGGCTAAAGTACAAGTAAGATCTCGTCGAGAGCCAGGCATAGCAATTAAGCTCCCTGGTCATCGAAAACCTAATCAATACCACCTCAACTGGACGTAGGCTTTTACCTTCACCGGAAGGGGCCGAACCAGTATAACCCCCGTGTTCCTTGTCCCATTTAACCCCTTTAAGCTTCCTAGCTGCAATGGCTCCACGACTAAGTCCTAGCTCGAGGACATCTGCCGTGACAATTCCACGACAGTTGGCGCCCACCGTGGGGCCAGCGCACGGTGGATTTGAGTTCTTGAAGGGCAGCTTCGAAGGGCTCAAGGGATACGCTGTGGGCCGGATGACCAAGAGTCGTCGCGGCAAGCTCTACATCGACGATGCAAACTGGGGCACCGACGTCGGCTCAATTGAGTACGGGTACCGGGTCCCCTTCGGTGGAGTTCATGTCTTCATTGGCAAGATTGGTGAGCCGGGCCCTGAGCCGGAGCTCTGCACCGACCTCATCGAGACGGCTCAGCGTGCACGGCCCGCCCGGGCTCTACCTGCCTTGAAGCATGCTTTCGTGGGGTGTGTTCATGGAGGACTCTCTGAAGGATCTGGATCTGGTGATGAGGCGGCCGCCGGCTCTGACGGCGAGTCGGCAACGGATGAGTCAAACTCGTTATATCAACTCCAGGATGGCAGGCTCGGGGGTTGTTCCGACGGCGACAGTATTTCAGACCCTTTTGAGCTGCCGAGCCGGGTTGGAATTTTCATGGCCGGTGCACAGCCTGTTCAAAACCCTGTCGCCGGGTCAGGAAACCCGGTGCCCTCGCCGGCTCAGGTGCTGATGGATCTCACGGACAAGATGACGGCCATGTTGACCGCTACGGTTGATCCGGCGGATCAAGCTCAGCATGACGCGGAGGTGGCACAGTTAAAGTTAGATCTAGTAAAAGCCAAGGAGGATCTGGTGGCGGAAGGGATCAGGATGGCTACAGAGAGGGCGGCTCTCGACGCCCAGACTCAGCTGATTCAGGCACAATCTTTTCGTCTCACGATGGATCAAAACGCGTCCAATGAGGTCATGAGAAGGAGGCACCACAAGACCCAATCTCGACTCCCTCCGGTTTACGATCCTCGAAACCTCTTCAACACGCCTGGTGCAGGGCCTAGTAACCCGCCAGAGATCATAGTGCCCGGGGCTGGGACACCAATTCAGCCCCAAGTAATGGGACCGCCTCGGGTGAACCCTGCCCCGCCTCAGTATGTGCCAATACCACCGGGTCATTATGCCAACCCGTTGGAAAACATGGTCGCCGCGGCGGCACGGCTGGCGGCTCTCCCAATTGATGGCGACTCTCCAACGGCGGTTGAAACCCGCCGGGTCAGGGAGCTCCTTCAGACAGCTCTGGCGCAGCAAGAGGCGTACTCTTACAGCCGGGACAGGATCCATTCAACCCCTCGTCCAGGCCGGAGCCCGAGTTATAGCAGACACATGGTTTCAGCGACCGGCTCAAGTAACGTCCGACGCCATGACTTGCCACCTGGCCATGGCCCGGCTCATAACGGAGCCTTTCACGCAACAGACCAAGACAGAGCACGGCAAGAGGTGGAGCAGGTGCCTCAGTTGACGGCTTACCAGACACACCCGGCTTATCCCACGGCTTCCGTCGACGTGGGTATCCCTACGAGGACTGGAGGTGTCCCTTGTTTAGTTCCGGCTCTCCGCAATGAACGTCTACCCAAGGACTTCAAAGGGCCTAGGAAGGTGCCTAATTACACGGCTGATTTACAACCCGGAGCTTGGATCGAGAGTTACGAGATGGCCATGGAATTGCTGGAGGTCAGCGAAGCGGCGATGGCCAAGTACTTCACCATGATGTTAGATGGGACTGCCCGCACTTGGTTGAAAGGGCTGCCACCGAATTCTATTGGGTCTTGGGCGGAGCTGAAAGCCTGGTTCATCCAAAACTTCAAAGATACCTGTAGGCAGTCTATGTCAATTGTGGATTTGACTAACTGTAAACAGCAGGAGGGTGAGTCTACGACACATTGGGTTCGCCGGGTCAAAGAGATAATACATTCATCTGATAAGATGGATGCCGGCTCTGCAGTCTTGATGTTGGAGCAGAATTGTCGTTTCCTGCCCCTGAAGATGAAGCTCGGGCGGCTCAAGCGCGACTGCAATGATATGGGTACGCTGATGGCGGCTCTCGTCAAGTACGCCGACTCTGATAGTACCAAGGACCCCGCGTCAGATGATGAAAGGACAGGGAAGGGAAAGAAGAACGGCAATGGCAAGGGTCCTCAGCATAACCCGGCGAACCAAGGAGGTGGCAATCGTAAGGCCGACGGCAGCCTAGAGTTTGTGGCCAACGCCAGCTCACAGGGTAATAACCAGCGACGCAAGGGGAGGCCACCTCCCCGAGCCAGCGGGTCAGGCCCGACGCTGGAGCAGCTGTTGAATGAGCCCTGTCCAAGGCATGGCACTAGGGAGAAGCCAGCTACTCATCTATGGAAGGATTGCGCAATCATGAAGGCCTTTAAGAATTCCAATGCCTTTAATGGCAACAATGGCCCGGGCGGCGGCTCAGGCGCTGGCGGTTTTCATGCCCGGGCGGCGGCTCAAATCCTAATCCTCAGAACGGTCAAGGGGGCTTTAATCAGCAGTCTGGCCAGGGTCATCAACAGCAGCAGGGGGGTTACCAGACCAATCCAAAGCAGCTTAATGGTGGACAGTATCACGTATTTACCACCAGTCTGTGTAAGCGGGATCAGAAGCTTCATAAGAGGGCTGTGAATGCTGTTGAGCCGGCGGTTCCGCGCTATTTAAGATGGTCTGAGCAGCCTATTGTGTGGAGTAGGGAGGATCACCATCCCCGGGTTGATAATCCTGGTTACTTGGCCCTGGTAGTGGCTCCTCAGGTGGGAGGATATAAGTTCACTAAGGTGCTCATGGATGGAGGCAGCAGCATCAACATCCTCTATTATGAGACTTTCCGTCGTATGGGGTTGATTGATAAGAACCTCAGCCAGTCCAATACTGTTTTCCATGGCGTGGTGCCTGGTAAGTCGGCTTATCCAGTTGGTAAGATCGAATTGGAAGTGGCCTTTGGAGACGAGTACAATTACAGGGTGGAAAAATTGACCTTTGAGGTGGTCAAGATAAGAAGTTCGTATCATGCCATATTTGGGCGGCCGGCTTACGCCAAGTTCATGGCACGGCCGTGTTACGTGTATCTGAAGCTCAAGATGCCGGGTCACAATGGGACCATTACGGTTCATGGCAGCCGGAAGGTAGCCTTGGAGTGTGAGGAAGGCGATGCGGCTTATGCAGAATCTGTTTGTGCAACAGAGGAGTTGAAGTTTTACAAGGACAATGTTGACCCAACAGATATGACCTCTCTGAAAAAGCCGACTACGGAGCATGAGCCGGCAATGAAATTTAAGTCGGCTGATGAGACTAAACTTGTTGATTTCGTTCCAGGTGATTCATCTCAGCAGTTTAGCATTAGTGCCAATCTGGATCCAAAATAGGAAAGCGCGCTCATCGAGTTCATCCGTGAGAATAGGGACATTTTTGCATGGAAACCTTCTGACATGCCAGGTGTACCTAGAGAACTCGCTGAGCACACACTCAATGTTGATCCGAAATTCAAGCCGGTCAGGCAATTCCTTCGGCGGTTTAATGAGGAAAGGCGGAAAGCCATTGGAGAAGAGGTGGCCCGGCTCTTGGCGGCCGGTTTTATTGTTGAAGTCTTTCACCCAGAGTGATTAGCTAACCCGGTGCTCGTGCTCAAGAAGAATGGCACCTGGCGGATGTGTGTGGACTACACGGACTTAAACAAGGCATGCCCGGCTGATCCTTTTGCCCTCCACCGTATTGATCAAATCATTGATGCTACGGCGGGTTGTGAGCGCTTAAGTTTCTTGGATGCTTATTCTGGATACCATCAGATTAAAATAGCAGTTAAAGACCAGGAGAAAACAGCGTTCATCACTCCCTTTGGAGCCTTCTGTTACGTGTCTATGCCTTTTGGGCTCAAGAGTGCACAGGCGACTTATCAGCGTTGCGTACAGAACTGTCTTCATAACCAGATTAGGCGCAATGTTCATGCCTATGTGGATGATATCGTGGTTAAGTCCAGAGAGAAGGGAACCTTGATAGATGATCTGAGAGAAACCTTTGATAATCTCCGGGTCTACAAGATGATGCTTAACCCGGCCAAGTGTGTTTTTGGTGTTCCTGTGGGCAAGCTCTTGGGTTTTCTGGTTTCTCATAGAGGCATTGAAGCTAACCCGGAGAAGATCAAGGCGATCACCTCTCTGGCTAAGCCGGCGTGTATAAATGACGTCCAGCGCCTGGCGGGTCGTATCGCTGCTTTAAGCCGGTTTATAAGCCGTTTGGGTGACAAGGCCATGCCACTGTACCAGTTGATGAAGAAAACTGATGACTTTATTTGGAATGATGCTGCTAATGCTGCTTTTGAGGATTTGAAGAGACAGCTGGCTGAGCCCCCAGTCCTTGCTGCTCCGATTGATAAGGAGCCCTTATTACTATATGTAGCTGCTAACACACGAGCCGTCAGCGTGGCTGTGGTGGTGGAGCGCAAGGAAGAGGGTAAAGAGTATCCGGTTCAGCGGCCGGTTTACTACATCAGCGAAGTGCTCATAGAGTCCAAACAGCGGTATCCACACTGGCAGAAGCTTGTTTATGGTGTATTCATGGCAAGCCGGAAGCTTAAGCACTATTTTCAGGGTCACCCTATCACTGTGGTTAGTTCTGCCCCCCTTGGAGATATCATCCAAAACAGAGAGGCCACAGGGAGAGTGGCTAAGTGGGCTATAGAACTTGGGCCTCATGGTCTAAAATACGTGCCACGCACTGCTGTTAAATCTCAAGCTTTGGTGGATTTCATCAACGATTGGACAGAGCTACAGGTGCCTGAAGAAAAGCCGGATAATACATATTGGACTATTCACTTTGATGGGTCTAGGCAATTGGAGGGCTCGGGGGCTGGAGTTGTATTGGCTTCCCCTAAAGGTGACAAGTTTCATTATGTGCTACGGTTGATGTTTCCTTGTACCAACAATGCGGCTGAGTACGAGGCCTTGCTCCATGGTCTTCGGATGGCTAAGGAGATGAGCTTGAGCCGGGTAAGATGCTTCGGTGACTCAGACTTAGTGGCTCAACAAGTATCAGGCAAGTGGGACTCCAAGGACCCTCTCATGGCGGCTTATCGCCATGAAGTTGATGCCATTGCTGGACACTTTCAAGGTTACCAAGTAGAGCACATTGATCGCAGGAAGAACAAGGCGGCTGATGCATTAAGCCGGCTGGGCTCTCAGCGAAAACCGGTGCCGCCTAATACTTTCTTGGACATCTGTCGGGTGGTTGGTGCGACATATGCCAAGGGATGGCTTATCATTGTGGGAGCCAATAAAACGTCGCCGGTGCCCGGAAACGGGATGAGGCGAAGACATGCACGCCGGCGAATCTTACCCAGGTTCGGGGCTCTCCGAGGAGATAACACCCCTAGTCCTGCTCTGCGGGGTCTCCGCATGATCACTAGATCGATAAAAGGTAGCTACAATCGCTCCTCGAGCTGTTGAGATCAAGGGAGTAGAAGAACAAGGCTAGCTCTTGCTTCTCTCTATCTATGGTGTGTGTGCTATGCTTAGGAGGCAGCTCTATGCTCAGAGGCCAACTATGCTTAGGTGCGAACCCTTTGCATGGGTGCTCCGGGGGGTTTATATAGGCCTACCCCCCGGGGGGTACAATGGTAATCCGACTGGGAACTGGTCCCAGCCGTCAGTGTCTACGCTCGCCGGCTTCTCCGCCGACTGCTGGGTCCCGCCGGCTGGTGGGTCCCGCCGGCTGCCAGCTACTTGGTCGACAGGCTGGCCCCACCGCCTAGGGTCTTGTCGGCGGCTGCTTACTGTAGCCTCGCCTGTGATGACGAGGGCTTTGTCGAGGTAAGCGTGGCTACAGTGGGCCGCCTCGGGGGCTATCACTATAGCCTTACCTCGTCTTGTCTCCTTAATGGGGCTCCTGCTTCGAGGAAGGGAGTAGCCGGCTTCTGGAGGCCGGCTATGCTCTTGGCAGACTGGGAAAGGACGGGCCGCCTTCGCGCCTCTCTCTGGCTGAAGGGGCCCGCAGTCCTCGGGCCGTACAGGAGTGGGTCGTGGATGACGTCGAGGCTAGCATGGCTACAGTGCCGAGCCGCACGGGAGACGGCCGTCCCGTACGGCTTCCTGTAGCCATGCCCGCCTCGGGCTTCGGGGGTAGTGGGCCGCACTGTGGCCACACCCCGTCGTGTCGCCGTTATGTGGGAACAGCTTTGGTGGTTGTGGTCTCGGCCGGCTGCCAGGAGCCGGCGTCCTTCTTGGCCGGCTTCTTGGAATCGGCCACCCCGTAGTCGTCCTGGGGAGAGGTTACTCGAGGCTGGGTCGCCTTCCGGGAGTCGGCTTTAGAGGTAGCCGGCCAGGGAAGGCGGCCCAAATGTTTGGAGTGCTTGAAGGCCCAAAGGCCTGATAATTTTTCTAAAGAGCCAGGGGTAGTCGGTTTGGCTACCCGTGGCCAATTACTCCGACAACATCCTGCATAACCCTTCGGTCAAGTTACCTACAGAAGGAGACTTGATTGTCCCTGACCCGGAGGCACAGTTGGTGGCGGCTCTCCGCATCACCCTAGACTGGACAGTACCATATTTGGCATACATGACCCGGGGAGATTTGCCTGAGGATGAAACTTTGGCCAGACAAATAACCCGGCGGTCTAAGTCAATGGTTGTTATCAATGGTGAGCTGCATCGCCGTAGTGTTACGGGAGCGTTCCAGCGTTGTGTCTCCCCTGAGGAAGGTCAAGAAATCTTGCGTGAGATTCACGAAGGGGATTGTGGCCATCATGCCGGCTCAAAATCCCTTGTGGCCAAGGCTTTTCGTCATGGTTTTTATTGGCTGACGGCTCATGCTGATGCGGAGGACTTGGTCAGTAAATGTGATGGTTGCCAGAGGTTCTCACGGCGGGCTCATGTGCCGGCTCAGGAGCTGAGGATGATACCAATCACTTGGCCATTTGCGGTCTGGGGGCTTGATATGGTTGGGCCTTTTAAAAGGTCCAAGGATAAGAAGACTCACCTCTTGGTGGCAGTTGACAAATTCACAAAGTGGGTTGAAGCAGAGCCAGTTAGCAAGTGTGACGCAGCCACGGCGGTTCAGTTCATGAAAAGGGTGATATTTCGGTTTGTCTTTCCACACAGCATTATAACTGATAATGGTACCAATCTGTCTAAAGGCGCCATGGAGGAGTTTTGTCAACGAGAGCATATTCGACTTGATGTTTCATCAGTGGCTCATCCTCAATCCAATGGTCAAGCTGAGAGAGCTAATCAGGAGATCTTGAAGGGCATTAAGCCCCGGCTTTTGGTCCCTTTACAACGGATGCCGGGTTGTTGGGTGGAGGAGCTACCCTCCGTGTTATGGAGCATCAATACTACTCCTAACAGGTCTATGGGTTACACGCCTTTCTTCATGGTTTATGGAGCAGAAGCAGTCCTCCCCAGTGACATCCGTCATGACTCGCCTCGAGTGGCGGCTTATGTTGAGGCGGATAATGAACAGGCGCGCCAAGATGCTCTTGACTTGTTGGACGAACAGCGTGACGTGGCAGCAGCTCGTTCAGCGATTTACCAACAAGACCTGCGCCGTTATCACAGTCGTCGGGTTAAGTCCCGGGTCTTCCAGGAAGGTGATCTGGTGCTCCGGCTCATCCAAGATCAAACAGATGCACACAAGCTATCCCCGCCTTGGGAAGGGCCATTTGTGGTCAGCAAGAACTTGCACAACGGGTCATACTACCTTATTGACGTTCGGGAGCACAAAGATTCATGCAAGTCGGAGGAAGAGACCCGTCGGCCGTGGAACATAGCTCAGCTTCGGCCTTATTACACTTGAGCCACCGGCTCTCATAATGTACATATTTCTATAGCCATGTATATATTAAGATAAGCAATAAAGCAGGACCTCTGTCCTTTTCTCCTCCAAAGGTAAATGTGTTATTTCCATTACAAGATCACATGGTAACTTGGAGGTGGATCCGGCTTACGATCGTATTCGAATCTTGCCGTTAAACAATATAGTCACCTGGGGGCTTCCTGTTCAAACATAGGTCGTATTCGAACCAAAGAGAACATAGCTGTCGATACCCACTTGATTGGCACCCTGCCGAGCTCATCGGGGAGTTTCTTTGATCATATTTGAATCATAGCTCAACCCCCTTTGGGAACCGACGTGGATCGTATTCGAATCAGCGTCGTTAAATAACTTTTAAGGTCATTTGGGGGCTTCCTGTTCAAACATGGGTCGTATTCGAACCAAAGAGAACATAGCTGTCGGTACCCTCTTGATCGGCATCGCCAAACCCACTGGGGCTATATGATCGCATTCGAATCTTAGCTTAACCCCTTTGGGACGGGTCTCTGGTCGTATTCGAACCGGAAGCCCCTAAGTTTTGATTTTCTGATCTGCAACAAGTTCTTCTGGTTGTATCAATAGTGTGCACGGCGGTTCTTACTCCGCTGGCTTAACTTTGATTCGCAATGTTAGTCACACACAATAAGCATTATCAAAACAGGTAAACCGGAATTGAGGTACCAACCTTATTATCCGGGTTACATAAACCGGGGGTATACTTGAAGGCCTGTAAGTATGCTATTATGGTTACATCAAGGATATAATTGAGGACCAGTCTTTGGTGACTTGGATTCATATTCCGGGTCATATGTATAAGATTTATGATTCTTAGCGCGGTAAGCTGCCTAGAGACTTGTGACTTGTTTTCTATGCAGGATGGTTCAAAACAGCTATTCGAGCTTAAGGAAAATAAATGATCAGTTATGACCCGGAGGAATATAAGGAAGCAACTTCAATGGCGTTAAGCATTCAACACATGCACGATGGCACGACAAAGTTAAAATGTTTGTCCTATTCTATTACAAGACTCCCCGAGTCCAAAAGGTGAGGCATTGTTTAACAAGCATAACCATGGGCTGCCTAAAGAGTCAAGATGCTTGTTGGGTCGAAGCTTCCGGCTCATCCCTCTCTGCTCCTCCGGCTGTTCCTATGACCTGGAAAGTTGACGATTTCCAGTCAATGCCGCTCAAAGCTTCAAATTGAGCCTCCTCGTCAATTAACCCGGCCGGGTCAACTTCCGGGGCGAAGGTATGCTTACGAGTCGGAGGGATCAAGCTGATTGCTTCGTAGCATGGAGTGGGGATCCTCTGATTCTCCGAGTCATAACCCGGCTGATACTTGGTGAGGTCGGTGTCATTCCCAATTAAGGTAGCCACCGGGCGCACACTCTTCACACAATCAGCAAAATCTTTTTGGTCAAAGGGAGTGCCGTCTTCCTTCAGACTGGGATATCCAAGCGCGATCTCTGCCGGGTCTAGCTCCGGGAGGAAAGCCTTGGCCCGGCTCAGAGCAGCTATGGCTCCGGCTCTTGCAGAGGCCCGTCGCAGCTCTTGGAAACGCTGAGGAAGAACGGCCAGTCGGCGAAGTACGTCCGCCAGGTGAGTCGGAACCTCATTGGACAGGGCCACAACGGCCAAGGCGCGCTGTGACCCGCTATAGAGTTGTTCCACCAAAGTGTACACGGCCTTCAGCTTGGTCAACACATTTTGGTTGAGGTTGGCGCTTCTGGGACCTGTTTTACAACGTCAGGTAAGCCGCTAGCAATGATAGGAATTATGAGACATAGAGAATGTAAACTTGTTGAAAGTCTGCAGAATGATTTACCGAAGATTGCGGCGACCATCTGTGACACATGGCGCTTTAAGCCGGAGAGTTCGACGGTTCTCTCCGTCAGAGCCGCCTCCGCCTGTTCGGCCCGGCTGACCAGAGCAGCCTTCTCTTCGGCCCAAGTCTTCCTTTCAGTTTCAAACTTCTTCTTCAGCTTCTCTTGTGCAGCAACACTGAATTCGAATTTGGCGTTGGCCTTCCGGGTCTCAGTTTCCTGAGTCTTCAGGCGGTTCTTCAGCTCAGAGAGTTCAGCTTCAAATTTTTTGCCAGCAGCCTGTACAAATTCCGGGTTATAGTATGAGTGGTTGTTATGCAATCTTAAAGTCCCAAGCACTTTCCAAGCAAAGGCACTTGGCACTTGGGGGCTAATGTATGCTGAAAGGTTCTATCTACAAATTGCCGGTTCACGAAAGTAAGCCGGAAGTTACGTCTACAACATATTCTATCATCAGTAGTAGACTTGGGGGCTAAGTATGGTAAAGATGACTATGCAGTAAGCAAGAGAGTGGTACCTCAGACTTCTGCTGTATCTGCTTCACCATGTCAATCTCCAGGTCCCGGCTGTTGTGCACCTGATTGACATAGCCGGAGATGATCTCTCCAATGCTCAAGTTAGCATAGTTGGTGATGTCCAGCTTGGCCCTGCGGCGCTCTAGCAACTCTTCCTTGGCAGAGCACTTAGCCAGCGCAGTGGGTCTCCCCGGCTCGACAAACTCCGTCCGGGTGATTACCACGTCCGGGTCATCGGCCGGCTGAGCCGGGCTGGAGATCTCCGGGTTAGCAGAAGTCTCTGTGATTCGCTCGTCGGTTGGAGCGGTGGCTTCAGGAGCAGAGGCAGCGGGCGGCTCTTGAGCTGAAGCCTCCGGTTCAGTCAGGACCGGCTCTTCGACCGGCTTATTCTTCTTCGCTCTCTTACTGAGCTTTGCTTGAGCACTGAAAGGACAAAAGGTTAGTACAAAAGCATGAGTAAGATAAGTACAACATAAGATGATCATGGCACGGTCTTGAAAGCCGGCAGGGTGGATTGCATAGAATCACCAGAGGAAGGTGAAGTTTCCTGATAATTGGAATCAGACGAATTGAGCGGTTGACGAGTGACACCCGCTAAAGGATGACAAGGGTATAAGTTGGGGATAACCTTAGTCCGGCGCTTTCTTGATGCCTCGGGTAAGCCGGAGGAGAGGTCTGCATCCTTGCTGGCCCGGGTTTGCCTCCGGCTCTCATGAATCTGTTGCTTCAAAAGAAATTGAGGATCTTGATAAGCTAAAGGATGCGAAAAGCTTACTTTCCGGGTTACTCTTCAGACTTTCAGCCTTGGCAAGGGGTCCGAGTCGGAGGAAAGTATAGTTACCTCTTCAGTTACCGGGTTACTCGCTCCGGTGTCATCCTGTGGATAATCAAGTTAATAAGGTGGTCAAAAGACAGATGAAAAGCGGAAACAAAAGAAGAGTCTAAGGGATTAAGGATTACCTCTGACTCGGAGCTATCATCCAGCTGAAGCAGCTCTGAGGCGGTAGGCTTGCTTCCCTTTTTTCGGGGAGCGGCTCTCCTGGCGGCTTTCTTAACCTTTCTGGCTTTTTTAGCCGCCTCATGGTCATACTTGACCTTCCAGAACTTATCATCAGCCTGAAAAATACAATGAAGACTTCTTAAGGTTCAGATGAAAACTATCTAAGGAGAAAATAAGGTGTTCAGATCAGTGGATTACCGCTGGGGCCGGGTTAGTCTTGCAGAAGGGGCTTAAGCCGGTCCTCCCACAATCTGTCAAGCTCTCATTCAAGAGGGACTTGGTCATGTCGTCAACAACGTCTTCAGGTAGATCGTTGCGGCTGTGTCGCAGAGGGTCATCTTTCCGGCCCGTGTAATCAAACATTAAGCCGGGGCGGCGGCTTAAGGGATCACCCGCCAAGAGATCCAGACCCGGACCAGATCAATGCCATTCAGGCCATTTCCCAGGAGAACCTTAATTTTGTTGATGGTGGGGATCAGAGGTTGATGCTCGGCTTGAGTTAGCTTATCCGGCAGGAAGTGACTTGGCTCTAGACGCAGGGCACGAAAGCCGGGCAGAGGGCTCTCGTCAGCCGGCGAAGTATCCTGGCAGTAGAACCATGTCTGGTTCCAGTCCTTTGGATGGCTGGGCGGCTCAGCGTAAGGAAAGAGGCAGTCTCTACGGCGTTGAATGGAGATTCCACCAAGTTCCAGGCTCGGCCCGTTGGCGCACTCGTTCTAGGGGTTCAGATAAAATAGCTCTCTAAAGAGCAGCAGGCTGGGCTCTTCTCCAAGATAGACTTCGCAGAATACTTGAAAGTTGCAAATATTTGACACGGAATTGGGTCCTATGTCTTGCGGCCGCAGATCAAAGAAATTCAGCACATCTCTAAAGAATTTTGAGCCGGGCGGTGCGAAGCCCCGGCTCATGTGATCAGCAAATATCACCACCTCACCATCCCTTGGTTGCGGTCTCTCCTCCGACGGGTCAGGGGCATGATAAGACATGATTTCCTTCTTGGGCAAGTAACCCGTCTTTACGAAATCAGCTAGAGTGTCGTCGGTGACATTGGATCTCATCCAGTTGCACGTGATGGGTGCCTTGGGAGCTTTGGCAGGCATTGTGAAAGATGAAGCCTATGACAAAAGGAAAATGTCCAGTTTAATTATAAGTCGGCAGATTCTACAGTTCAATACTCAAATGGCGGCTTATGAAGGGGCCTAATGACATATGGCTAAGTGCATCGGGTTATATAAGCCGCTGAGGGCATCGTGAGTAATTCAAATTGTCTACAGCTTTATCATAAATGAGCCAGAAATTTTACAACACATGGTTTCTTTTAAGCCGGAAACGTGAGCCGCCATAACTAAACAGATGCCATTTTTGACTAAGTATGGCGCAAACAAGTTTCACAGATCGCAGTAATTGTTTTGGATCAAAACGGTCGGCTAAAAAGAAATTTTCTAGACCTAGAACTGACGCAGAAGAAGTTCATGGATTCAGAACGAGATCTTATTGCAGACAAAGGGGATCTACTATCATAAAAACGGATGCGCAACAACTACCGCAGGAGCTCTGTACTACTCTTGGATCAAACATGACTATAGTGGAGGAACTACAGAGAGTTCGAGGAGAACAGCGAAGAACAAAGGAAGAACAGTGGAACCCTAATGCGGATCTACGGTGGAGAGGTGCAGGGACTTACAGGTGCGGAGTTACGGCGGGGGTTCGTCGCGTTTCTCTGGTCACGTCAGGTTGATGCAGCGGCCTGAGTTGGTGAAGATGAGGAAACCCGCGGCGGCGGCGGCGGCGGAGCTCGGGCGGCAGCACAGTGGCGAGAGGAGGAAGAAGATGGAGGCGACGAGTGACTGGAGGCTCATGGGCCGGGCTATTTATAAGGTGAAGCTCATAAGTGGGCGCGAGAAACGAGGAGGTCACGAAGTGATTATCTCGCCCCAGAGGCGCCTCGATTTTCGGGATGACCATTAAAGATAAGATCCGTTGGGATTTAATGGAATAAAGAAATGAACTTAATGGAAGATGACGTCATGGCGGGTTATCAGGAATCCAGAAGATGACGTCACGGCGGGTTAAAACCTTCGCACAGATGTAAGCCGGAAAATTTTCTTTCAAGGGGATTGAAGATTGACATGAACCGGTTCAAATCAATCTGGGGCCTAATGTTGAGGATACAACCCTTAGTCACCCGCCAGGAGGGGCCGGGTTACTCATAATGGTCATCACACGAAGCCCAGTACCGAGCTTGAAGACGGCGGGTCAATGATGGGCCTAAGACCCGGCGATAGCTTAAGGCCCGTAGTTATAAACCGCCGTATGGCAAGACTTGTAGTGTAAGGCAAGAATAGTTGAGGGTCCGAGCCGGACACTCTTATGAGCCGGCAGGGACTCTGAGACCCGCCGGGCGTCAACCTCTCTATATAAAGGGACGACCCGGCGGCGGTTAAAGGACAAGTAAGATCTCGTCGAGAGCCAGGCATAGCAATTAAGCTCCCTGGTCATCGAAACCCTAATCAATACCACCTCAACTGGACGTAGGCTTTTACCTTCACCGAAAGGGGCCGAACCAGTATAACCCCCGTGTTCCTTGTCCTGTTTAACCCCTTTAAGCTTCCTACCTGCGATGGCTCCACGACTAAGTCCTAGCTCGAGGACATCTGCCGTGACAATTCCACGACACATCGCATATCATATCTCGCATATCATGCATCTATTGCATCATGTTGCTTATGCTTTTTCCGTGATTGATTGTGGTTCCATTGCTTGTATTCTTGCTGTGGGTAGAGTCAGGAGACGAGTTCGTGAACGAGGAACCTGTTGAGTACGCTTACGAGGATCAAGTTTTCGACAACTCTGAGAACCTTGCAGGCAAGATGACCATACCCTCGAAATCACTTCTATCTTTGCTTTGCTAGTTGTTCGTTCTATTGCCATGCTGCGCTACCTACCACTTGCTATATCATGCCTCCCATATTGCCATGTCAAGCCTCTAACCATCCTTTCCTAGCAAACCGTTGTTTGGCTAAGTTACCGCTTTTGCTCAGCCCTTCTTTTAGCCTTGCTAGTTGCAGGTGAAGTTGAAGCTGGTTCCATGTTGGAACATGGATATTTTGGAATATCACAATATCTCTTATTTAATTAATGCATCTATATATTTTGGTAAAGGGTGGAAGGCTCGGCCTTATGCCTGGTGTTTTGTTCCACTCTTGCCGCCCTAGTTTCCGTCATACCGGTATTATGTTCCTTGAGTTTGCGTTCGTTACGCGGTTGGGTGATTTATGGGACCCCCTTGATAGTTCGCCTTGAATAAAACTCCTCCAGCAAGGCCAACCTTGGTTTTACCATTTGCCACCTAAGCCTTTTTCCCTCGGGTTTTCGCGAGCCCGAGGGTCATCTTTATTTTAAACCCCCAGGCCAGGGCTCCTCTGAGTATTGGTCCAACCTGTCAGTCGCCGGTGGCCACCAGGGGCAACTCTGGGCTCGCCTATCGGAAGCTTGGACAATCCGGTGTGCCCTGAGAACGAGATATGTGCAGCTCCTATCGGGATTTGTCGGCACATTCGGGCGGCTTTGCTGGTCTTGTTTTGCCATTGTCGAAATGTCTTGTAAACCGGGATTCCGAGACTGATAGGGCCTTCCCGGGAGAAGGTTTATCCTTCGTTGACCGTGAGAGCTTATAATGGGCTAAGTTGGGACACCCCTGCAAGGTATTATCTTTCGAAAGGCGTGCCCGCGGTTATGAGGCAGATGGGAATTTGTTAATGTACGGTTGTAGAGAACTTGACACTTGACTTAATTAAAATACATCAACCATGTGTGTAGCCGTGATGGTCTCTTTTCGGCGGAGTCCGGGAAGTGAACACGGTTTGAGTTATGCATGAACGTAAGTAGTTTCAGGATCACTTCTTGATCATTTCTAGCTTCGCGACCGTTGCGTTGCTTCTCTTCTCTCTCTCTTTTGCGTATGTTAGCCACCATATAAGCTTAGTGCTTGCTGCAGCTCCACCTCATTACACCATCCTTTCCTATAAGCTTAAATAGTCTTGATCTCGCGGGTGTGAGATTGCTGAGTCCTCGTGACTCACAGATTCTACCAAAACAGTTGCAGGTGCCGACGATGCCAGTGCAGATGACGTAACCGAGCTCAAGTGGGAGTTCGACGAGGAACGTGGTCGTTACTATGTTTCGTTTCCTGATGATCAGTAGTGGAGCCCGGTTGGGACGATCGGGGATCTAGCATTTGGGGTTTATCTTATTTTCATTTGGTTTTGACCGTAGTCGGTCTATGTGTGGATTTTGGATGATGTATGAATTAATTTATGTATTGTGTGAAGTGGCGATTGTAAGCCAACTCTCATTATCCCATTCTTGTTCATTACATGGGATTGTGTGAAGATAACCCTTCTTGCGACAATACCACAATGCGGTTATGCCTCTAAGTCATGCCTCGACACGTGGTTGATATAGCCACATCGTGGGCGTTACATGGAGGTGGGAGGAGGAGGAGGAGGAAGGAGGAGGATGGAGGAGGAGGTGGAGGAGGAGAGAGGAGGACGAGAGAGCAGGAGGGGGAGGAGGA
>NC_057799.1:607967234-607999337 GCF_018294505.1 Triticum aestivum
AGGGAGGAGGAGGGGGAGGAGGAGGGAGGCACCTTGGGGTGGAGGAGGATGACGACGACGAAGGAGGAGGGACGGCGACGACGGCGACGGAGCGACGTAATACGATGTGAGTGTGAGGGGGGAAGTGAGGGGACGCGCGCACGCGGGGCGGTTTTGGATAAGGGCTTTAGTGGTAGCGCTTGTTTCTAACAAGCGCTACTGCTACGATCAATAGTAGTAGCGTTTTTTCATAACCAGCGCTACTACTAAGGCTATGATCGTTAGCATGTAAAAAAGGCATCAAATTAAAAAATGCATTGGTCATCATCGATCTTTTTGTGTAGAATCTAAATTGACAGTATGAATCTTCGCCTGTATAGGTACAAGCGAGGATTCATATTGCCACAAATCCTACACATAGAGTTCAATGAAGACCAACTGGTTGTGATAGTTTGGGTAGCACCATATTTAAGGTGGTAAAAATTCTGTTCACGGAGCGAGGTGGGACTAAACTTTGGCCATAGGAGGGGGCTAAATTTAGCAGTAGCGCTGGTCAGAGGAAAGCGCTATTGCTATGTTGCAGAGCAGTAGTGCTTTTTGCACAAGAGTGCTACTAGTATGCCTGGCCTGCTGGCAACGGTTTGGCAATTATAGTAGTAGCATGTTTTATACCTACAGCGCTACTGGTAATTGCATAGTAGTAGCACTTTCTGCCGCCAAGCGCTACTCATAATTAGTAGCAGCGTTGACTTTTAAAAAGCGCTACTAGAAAGCTCCTGTGTATAAGGTTTTCCCTAGTAGTGATCCTAGGCAATCGTTAACAAGACTGGTAGTCGTCATTGCAATTTCATATGAGGGAGAGGCATAAGCTAACATACTTTCTCTTCTTGGATCATATGCACTTATGATTGGAACTCTAGCAAGCATCCGCAACTACTAAAGATCATTAAGGTAAAACCCAACCATAGCATTAACGTATCAAGTCCCCTTTATCCCATACGCAACAACCCCCTTACTCGGGTTTATGCTTCTGTCACTCAAGCAACCCACTATAAGCGAATCATGAACGTATTGCAACACCCTACAGCGGGAATCCCTCACGCTTGCGCGATACGGAGGGCACAATAGGATAGCACCAAAATAAAACATACAACTCATACCAATCTAGATCATCAATCAACCCAAAGACAAAGGATATCTACTCAAAACATCATAGGATGGCAACACATCATTGGATCATAATATGTGGCATAAAGCACCATGTTCAAGTAGGGATTACAGCGAGGTGCGGGAGAGTGGACCGCGTAAAAGAGATGAGGATGATGACGATGATGATGATGATGGTGGTGGTGATGTGGATGAAGACAATCACCGCGTCGATGATTCCCCTCCCAATGGCACTCCGACGCCATCGAGAGAGAGGAGGAGAGGTTCTCCCCCTTGTGCTTCCTCCTCCATGGCCTCCCCTTGGATGGGGAGAGTTTCTCCCTCTGGATCTTGGCCTTCATGGCGATGATGGCCCCTCCGGGATCCTCCTCCATGGCCTCCAGTGATGACGGCCCCCTCCGGCAGGGTGCCAGAGAGGGCCTAGATTGATTTCTCGTGGCTACAGAGGCTTGCGGTGGCGAAACTTCCGATCTAGGTTATTTTCTAGAGGTTTGGGAATTTATAGGAGAGGTTGGCGTCGAGAACAAGTTAGGGGGCCCCACGGGAAGTCCATGAGGCACAGGGACACGCCCCAGGGGGGTGCACGCGCCCTCCACCCTCGTGGGGCCCATGGGACTCCCCTCCAGTAACTCTTTGTTCCAATATTTTTTATATTTTCCAGAAAAATTCTCCGTTGATTTTCAGCGCATTCCGAGAACTTTTATTTCTGCACAAAAACAACACCACGGTAGTTCTGCTGAAAACAGCGTCAGTCCGGGTTAATTCTAATCAAATCATACCAAAATCATATAAAACAATAGTAAACATGGCATGAATACTTCATAAATTATAGATACGTTGGAGACGTATCACATAGACAAACAGAGTGTCCCTAGTATGCCTCTACTTGACTAGCTCGTTAATTAAAGATGGTTAAGTTTCCTAGCCATAGACATGTGTTGTCATTTGATGAACGGGATCACATTATTAGAGAATGATGTGATGGACAAGACCCATCCGTTAGCTTAGCATTATGATCGTTAAGTTTTATTGCTATTGCTTTCTTCATGACTTATACATGTTCCTCTGACTATGAGATTATGCAACTCCCGAATATCGGAGGAACACTTAGTGTGCTATCAAACGTCACAACGTAACTGGGTGATTATAAAGATGCTCTATAGGTATCTCCGATGGTGTTTGTTGAGTTGGCATAGATTGAGATTAGGATTTGTCACTCCGTGTATCGGAGAGGTATCTCTGGGCCCTCTCGGTAATGATCATGACTATAAGCCTTGCAAGCAATGTGACTAATGAGTTAGTTGTGGGATGATGCATTACGGAATGAGTAAAGAAACTTGCCGGTAACGAGATTGAACTAGGTATGATGATACCTACGATCGAATCTCGGGCAAGTAACATACCGATGACAAAGGGATCAACGTATGTTGTTATGCGGTTTGACCGATAAAGATCTTCGTAGAATATATAGGAGCCAATATGAGCATCCAGGTTCCGCTATTGGTTATTGATCGGAGATGAGTCTCGGTCATGTCTACATAGTTCTCGAACCCATAGGGTCCGCACGCTTAACGTTCGATGACGATTTGTATTATGAGTTTATGTGATTTGATGACCGAAGGTTATTCAGAGTCCCGGATGAGATCACGGACGTGACGAGGAGTCTCGAAATGGTCAAGAGGTAAAGATTCATATATTGGAAGGCTATATTCGGACATCAGAAAGGTTCCGAGTGATTCGGGTAATTTTCAGAATACCGGCTAGTTACGGAAATTCATCGGGAGAAGTAATGGGCCTTATTGGGCTTTAGTGGAGAGAGGGGAGAAGAGCCAAGAGGTGGCGCGCGCCTCCCCCTGCCCAAACCGAATTGGACAAGGGGTGGGGGCGTGGCCCCCCTTTCCTTCTCCCTCTCCCTCTCTTTCCTTCTCTCCTACTCCGAATAGGAAAGGGAATCCTACTAGGACTTGGGAGTCCTAGTAGGACTCTCTATGCTTGGCGCACCCCCTAGGCCGGCCGCCTCCTCCCTCCCTCCTTTATATACGTGGGAGGGGAGCACTCCAAAGGCACTCAAGTTTTGTCTTAGCCGTGTGCGGTGCCCGCCTCCACAGTTACACACCTCGGTCATATTGTCGTAGTGCTTAGGTGAAGCCCTGCGCCGGTAACTTCATCATCACCGTCACCACGTCATCGTGCTGACAGAACTCTCCCTTGGCCTTAGCTGGATCTAGAGTTCCAGGGACGTCACCGAGCTGAACGTGTGCAGATCGCGGAGGTGTCGTGCGTTCGGTACTTGATCGGTTGGATCGCGAAGACGTTCGACTACATCAACCGCGTTACTTAACGCTTCCGCTTTCGGTCTACGAGGGTACGTGGACACACTCTCCCCGCTCGTTGTTATCCTTCTCCTAAATAGATCTTGCGTGATCGTATGATTTTTTTTGAAATACTACGTTCCCCAACTGTCGGCGTTCTGGGAACGGGGGTCCCCAAATTTGCCTGCCTGCGGCCCACGGCGTGGCTGAGCGAGCAGGCCCGTGCGGCCTATCTTCATCGACAAGGCATTCAAGACCCTCGCGAGGGGCCAAGCCTCGCGAGGCGGACGATGCAAGACCTCCTCAGGAGCGGCCACGCCAGGCAGGCTCACGAGGGGCGGAGAGATCAAGGCAAGGCAAACCTCGCAAGGTCCTCATGACGTGAGCCATGATGATCGAAACCAGGCGGGCGCCAGCGCGCGCAGTGTCCTTGTTTCCTCTTTGGTGCCAAGGGGGCAAGCGCAGGCGTGGAGTACCGAGGCATCAAGCAAAGGTTTCCATATCGGTGCAACGAGACCAAGACCAGCAGGACGGCGAGACGGAGGTCACCATGGAGCCCAAGATGGCGTCACCACCAGAGCCTTTGGCAGGCGAAGAACGCTTTTGTCAGGATAAGTTGTACTAGCTGTCCCCTTTCAAATTGGTCGTTGTTGGCTCCCTTCCCGCTCAATATTTGGGGAGAGGACCAGGGCCTATATAAGTAGAACTAGCCACCACAGTAGAGGCATCTGATTCGGAGGCATCGAATCCTCACCCACACAAGTTTGCTAAGCACAAGAACACCTCAACCTCAGGAGGCTGTTCTTCCCCTTGTACTGTTCATCATCAGCCCCAGAGGCAATCCATCACCACCACACTGGAGTAGGGTATTACACCACAACAGTGGCCCCAACCAGTATAAATCTTGTGTCCTTGTGTTGTGAGTTCGTCGAGTTCGTCCACGAGATCTTAGAGAGCTAGGGCGTGGATCGATAGGGAGAAATCTTCGCACGCACCCCAGTGTTCGAGCCTTGAGGGTTTTTCCGGAACCCGTGATCCGACATTTGGCGCGCCAGGTAGGGGTGCGCCGAAGCTTCCTTCCGTCGCTTCGCGCCCCATTGCTCCGTCGTCTCCATGGCTGTCGGCGTTCTGGGAACGGGGGTCCCCAGACTTGCCTGCCTGCGGCCCACGGCGTGGCTAAGCCAGGAGGCTGTACGGCCCATCTTCATCAACAAGGCATCCAAGACCCTCGCGAGGGTCCAAGCCTCGCGAGGCGGACGATGCAAGACCTCCTCTGGAGTGGCCTAGCCAGGCAGGCTCACGAGGAGCGGAGACATCAAGGCGGGGCAAACCTCACGAGGCTCTCATGACATGAGCCATGACGAACGACACCAGGTGGGCGCCAGGAGGGCGCCAGCGCGCACAGCGTCCTTATTTCCTCTTTGGTGCTAAGGAGGCTAGCGCAGGCGAAGAGTACCGAGGCATCAGGCAAAGGTTGCTATGTTGGTGCAACGAGACCGAGACTAAGAGGACGGCAAGACGGAGGTCATCGTGGAGCCCAAGTCGGCGTCACCACCAGAGCTTTTCGCATGCGAAGACCACTCTTGTCAGGATAGCTTGTACTAGCTGTCCCCCTTCAAATTTGCCCGCCGTTGTTGGCTCCCTTCCCGCTCGATATTTGGGAAGAGGACCAGGGCCTATATAAGTAGAGCTAGCCACCATAGTAGAGGCATCTCATCTTAGTTCGACCCAACCCGATCGAGAGCCTACCTTAGCCACAAGAACACCTCAACCTCAGGAGGCTGTTCTTCCCTTGTACTGTTCATCATCAGCTCTAGAGGCACTCCACCACCACCACACTGCAGTAGGGTATTACTCCACAACGGTGGCCCGAACCAGTATAAACCTCGTGTCTTTCTGTGTTGCGAGTTCGTCGAGTTCGTCCGCGAGATCTTAGCGAGCTAGGGCATAGATCGGTAGGAGGGAAAGACTTCGCGCGCACCCCAGTGTTCAAACCTTAAGGGTTTGCCGGAACCCCACATCCGACATTTGGCGCACCAGGTAGGAGTGCGCCGGAGCTTCTTCTCCACCAACCAGCTCGCCGACGCTCCACAGCCATGATGTCTGGCGACTCAAGGGCCGGCTCCGATCGCTGGGCAGCCTGGCCAGCCCGGGCAGCGCCGCCTGCCCATGAAGACCTCGACCCCGCGCTCCAGGCGGCGTGGGCGCCACCAAACTCCGCCGGGCGCGGGCAGCGCAGCCAGGCGTCGTCCACCCTCACCCCACGGCAAGTATGAGCTGCTGCAAGAGCGGCGAGTCATGCCTCGGCAACGGCACCGCAATCACAGCGAGAGCAAGCAAACATGCGGGCGGCACTCACGATGGCAAGGGAGCTGCTGCAATGCAGGCTGATGGAGAGTGGCCGGGATGCACTGCTGGAGCGGGTTGCCGAGCTGCTAGATGCGGCAGCGTCTGGGGCGCCAGCTTTCTGCTATCGACTTTCTCCTCAGGCCACCGCAGGGCCACACGGCAGGCCTCACCATAACCGCACGCCGTCAGCAACGCCCGGGGGCTTCATCAACACCAGCACGGCCAGCGGCGTAGGGCGCTCCGCTGCCCCCCATGCCGCCCGCGACAGGCATGGGCGCAAGCGTCACCCCCCATGGTCCTGGCCGGATGCCATGCTACCATCCTCAGGACGCCACCCTGGGCCGAGCAATATGGAGCGAGGGGGCACTACGGCGAGGTGTTCGGGGTGACGGCCCCAGAAGCCTATGTGCCCCGCATGATGGACCAGGAGTACGCACCGGAGGACGACCCTGGCTCATTCATTGCAGAAGATTGGGGAGAAGGGGCGCTAGGAGCCGAAGCCTTCCAAGAATCAACGGAGAACCACGACGATCGCGCCGGCAACGGCAACTACAGGGTACCGCTAATCTCTCAGGAACAGGCTTACGCTGACCACGGGCTGCAGATGAATCAAGTTGCAGTGTCGATCGACGACCCTGGCATGGCGGCACCCCTTCCAACAAGGGAAACATGCTGGGGGGAGCCAGGAGGGAGCCAGGAGCAAGGCCCCTCCCCGCGTCGCGCGACGCCTGGCGACACCCGGAGGTAGGCCCTCTCTCGGGGAGGCCTCGACAACCCTTCCGCCGGCAGAGGACCTGTGGTCGCCGAGGGCACCGCTGGTGTCCTCTTTACCTCTTTTGTGTCGTCCCGGTGACCGGTCGGCTCAAAGGAGGTCAAGGGTGGCGCAAGGCGGGGCCCTCGACTGGCGATATGAAGCAAGGTCGGTATCTGTGAAGAAGGTCCAGTGCCTGTGAAGCTCGCCGCCCGTGACACTCTCACGTAATAATGAGTTGGGGCTGTACACGCCCCGGAGTCTCAGGGGTGCCGGCCTCAGGCCCTGGGGCTCCCTCCCACGCCCAGTGGCAGCACTTAGCTCCGCGCTGGTGAGAAGACTTGAAGACCGGAAGACAAGACTAGGTGCCGGACGCGGCTTCTCGCTTTGGATCTCCCTTTCTGTAGCTTTGCTTTCTGGATCTGGATTTAATTTGAAACCGAGTTTTTATCATCGCGCGCGAGGGGTGCTTTTTCTTGCTCGAGCAATTTCTTGCCTTCTGGATCTCGTTTGTCTGGGACTCATGTCCGTCGCCTTCCCCTCACGAGCTCCTCGCGAGCGGAACAGCGCGAAGCGCGCACGCCAAGTGCGCGCTAGCACTGTAACTGGAGCTCACCTCTTGTGGGGCCCCTTCTGACGAGGCGACGAGCTCCGCAGGGTTCTCAGAAACTCAATGCCTCGCGACCCAGCTCAAAGCTGGCGCTGACTAAGGTAAACCATGACAGAGAACTCGCATCCGGATTCATGATTTCACGAGGACACAAACTCACATCGCATAGGAAAGTAAAAACTGCAATTTGCTTACATGAGGGGCTCCCCCTCCCAAAATGCTCTGACAAGTTTTCCAAGGGCCGTGCCCGAGCTTCGTGTGCAGGATGAAATGACAGGAGAACATGGGATCAGCCAAAAATGTCGCTCGCTACATCACCCGCGGATGCGTCACTCACGTCATCATCGTCTTCATCGGCAACGTCGCCACCGCCGGCGACGCCCCCGACACCGTCATCAACCACGTCGCCTTCGTCTGCGGCGACCACCACCCCGTCATCTTCCGAAGTGAAGGCCCTGACCAACGCATCCACGTTGTCTTCAACCCAACGCGCCAGGTCATCCCGGACGACCGTGGGAATGGGGGCGATGGCGGCATCGAAATCAAAGTTGGGGTCGGCATTCAGAAGGTGGCTGAAAACATGGGAGAAAGCGCGCTCAAGCAGGCCACGCCCCCTTTCCTCCACAAGATGGCGAGCTCTGGCAGATCGAGCCTCCAGGCGCGTCACCACCTCAGTGAAGAAGATTAGATGGCTGGCATAGTCATTCGAGTGAGGGGCCGGCACCTCCACGTTGCAAATATGGCCCAGGGCGGTGTTGGCCCTTTTCCGAAGATCCTGAAGCATAGGAGCATGCTCGCGCTCCAGCGTTCGTCGTTGGAGCACTTCCTCCGTGTTCTGCCGTGCAACGGCCTCAGTGTCATCAACCCACCTACGAAGGGAGCGCAGCTCAGTGTGGGCAGAGGCCAAGCCCGCCTGCGCCGTAACCAGGGCGGCGGCCATGGCCTCCGCGCGCCTGCCTGCATCCTCCATACCCGCGAGCTTCAGCTTCAGGTCGTACCTACCCTCCAGGTCCGCGCGAACCTCGGCCACCCGGCGATTCACCTCCTCCTCAACTCCGGCCTCGCGAGCCCCGACGGCATCTTCTGCTTGAGCAACTTGACGTTCCCTCGTCTCTAGTCGCTCGAGCTCGAGGCTGCGCTCCACAGCTTCCAGGGCCAGCGTCTCACCGCGCTTCCAGACCTCCTCATCCTCTGCAGGCGTCCCCCTCAGCGATGCAAGAGTGGCCCTACGCGCCTCCACCTGCTGCTCAAGGGATGCGCTCCAGGCCTGGAGCTCCCACGCGTGTTCCTCCGCAGCCTCGCGACGGCGGTCAGCCTCGCGAGCCTATTCCAAGGCTCGCGAGCGGGCTTCATGGGCGATCTTGAGGGACGCCTCGGCCTTCGCATTCTCAAGGTCGCGCTGATAGCGACCGAGGTTGATGGCCACCCTCAGCTTGCGCCGCTCCTCCACCAGCCGGAGACCTTCGGCCTGAAGGCGCAAGTCAACACCTGCGAGCTCTTCACCAAGTCGGCTCATCGCGCCCATCACCTCCTGCAAGAGCTCGTGATGAACCATGCTCCGCCCGCGCTCGAGCTCGAATGCTCGACCCTCCTCGTCCTCCACCTCGGGGGCTGCGGGCGGGGCGCCAAGCGGCGCGCCACCCCCGACAGGGGGCTGGGGGCTGACGCCGCACCTGACGCCAGCCCATTCTCGCGAGGAGCCCAAGCCGGCCGAGGCTCGCTGCTTGAAGAGGAACCAAAGATCGAAGCCAACTAGTGCTACCTCTTGAGCACTGCGTTGGTTTTCCCTTGAAGAGGAAAGGGTGATGCAGCAAAGTAGCGTAAGTATTTCCCTCAGTTTTTGAGAACTAAGGTATCAATCCAGTAGGAGGCTACGCGCGAGTCCCTCGCACATACACAAACAAATAAATCCTCGCAACCAACGCGATAAGGGGTTGTCAATCCCTACACGGTCACTTACGAGAGTGAGATCTGATAGATATAATAGGATAATATTTTTCGTATTTTTGTGATAAAGATACAAAGTAAAATAAAAGCAAAGTAAAAGGCAACGGAAATAACTAAGTGTTGGAAGATTAATATGATGAAGATAGACCCGGGGGCCATAGGTTTCACTAGTGGCTTCTCTCAAGAGCATAAGTATTTTACGGTGGGTGAACAAATTACTGTTGAGCAATTGACAGAATTGAGCATAGTTATGAGAATATCTAGGTATGATCATGTATATAGGCATCACGTCCAAGACAAGTAGACCGACTCCTTCCTGCATCTACTACTATTACTCCACACATCGACTGCTATCCAGCATGCATCTAGAGTATTAAGTTCATAAGAACAGAGTAACGCCTTAAGCAAGATGACATGATGTAGAGGGATAAATTCATGCAATATGATAAAAAAAACCATATTGTTATCCTCGATGGCAACAATACAATACGTGCCTTGCTGCCCCTACTATCACTGGGAAGGACACCGCAAGATTGAACCCAGAGCTAAGCACTTCTCCCATTGCAAGAAAGATCAATCTAGTAGGCCAAACCAAACTAATAATTCGAAGAGACTTGCAAAGATAACCAATCATACATAAAAGAATTCAGAAGATTCAAATATTGTTCATAGATAAACTTGATCATAAACCCACAATTCATCGGTCTCAACAAACAAACTGCAAAAGAAGACTACAGCGAATAGATCTCCACGAGAGAGGGGGAGCACATTGTATTGAGATCCAAAAAGAGAGAAGAAGCCATCTAGCTAATAACTATGGACCCGAAGGTCTGCGGTAAACTACTCACACTTCATCGGAGAGGCTATGGTGTTGATGTAGAAGCCCTCTGTGATCGATGCGCCCTCCGGCGGAGCTCCGAAACAGGCCCCAAGATGGGATCTCGTGGGTACATAAGGTTGCGGCGGTGGAATTAGGTTTTTGGCTCCGTATCTGGTCGTTTGGGGGTACGTAGGTATATATAGGAGGAAGGAGTACGTCGGTGGAGCAACGTGGGGCCCACGAGGGTGGAGGGCGCGCCCAGGGGGGTAGGCGCGCCCCCTACCTCGTGGCTTCCTGGAAGCTTCCTTGACGTAGGGTCCAAGTCTCCTGGATCATGTTCGTTCCGAAAATCACGTTCCCGAAGGTTTCATTCCGTTTGGACTCCGTTTGATATTCTTTTTCTGTGAAACTCTGAAATAGGCAAAAAAAATAGCAATTCTGGGCTGGGCCTCCTGTTAGTCCCAAAAATAATATAAAAGTGAATAATAAAGCCCAATAATGTCCAAAACAGAAGATAATATAGCATGGGGCAATCAAAAATTATAGCTACGTTGGAGACGTATCAAGCAACCCCAAGCTTAATTCCTGCTCGTCCTTGAGTAGGTAAATGATAAAAATAGAATTTTTGATGCGGAATGCTACTTGGCATAATTTCAATGTAATTCTTCTTAATTGTGGTATGAATATTCAGATCCGAAAGATTCAAGATAAAAGTTCATATTGACATAAAAATAATAATACTTCAAGCATACTAACTAAGCAATTATGTCCTCTCAAAATAACATGGCCAAAGAAAGTTCATCCCTACAAAATCATATAGTTTAGTCATGCTCCATCTTCGTCACACAAGAATGCTCTCATCATGCACAACCCCGATGACAAGCCAAGCAACTGTTTCATACTTTAGTAATCTCAAACTCTTTCAACCTTCACGCAATACATGAGCGTGAGCCATGGATATAGCACTATGGGTGGAATAGAATATGATGATGGGGGTTATGTGGAGAAGACAAAAAAGGAGAAAGTCTCACATCAACGAGGCTAATCAATGAGCTATGGAGATGCCTAGCGATTGATGTTAATGCAAGGAGTAGGGATTGCCATGCAACGGATGCACTAGAGCTATAAATATATGAAAGCTCAACAAAAGAAACTAAGTGGTTGTGCATCCAACTTGCTTGCTTACGAAGACCTAGGGCACTTGAGGAGGCCCATTGTTGGAATATACAAGCCAAGTTCTATAATGAAAAATTCCCACTAGTATATGAAAGTGACAAAACATGAGACTCTCTATCATGAAGATTATGGTGCTACTTTGAAGCACAAGTGTGGTAAAGGATAGTAACATTGTCCCTTCTCTCTTTTTCTCTCATTTTTTTGGGCCTTCTCTTTTTTTATGGCCTTTCTCTCTTTTTTTATTCCTCACTTGGGACAATGCTCTAGAAAATGATGATCATCACACTTCTATTTATTTACAACTCAATGATTACAACTCGATACTAGAACAAAGTATGGCTCTATATGAATGCCTCCGGCGGTGTACCGGGATATGCAATGAACCAAGAGTGACATGTATGAAAGAATTATGAACGGTGGCTTTGCCACAAATAATATGTCAACTACATGATCATGCAAAGCAATATGACAATGATGAACGTGTCATGATAAACGGAATGGTGGAAAGTTGCATGGCAATATATCTCGGAATGGCTATGGAAATGCCATAATAGGTAGGTATGGTGGCTGTTTTGAGGAAGATATAAGGAGGTTTATGTGTGAAAGAGCGTATCATATCACGGGGTTTGGATGCACCGGCAAAGTTTGCACCAACTCTCAATGTGAGAAAGGGCAATGCACGGTACCGAAGAGGCTAGCAATGATGGAAAGGTGAGAGTGCGTATAATCCATGGACTCAACATTAGTCATAAAGAACTCACATACTTATTGCAAAAATCTACAAGTCATCAAAAACCAAGCACTACGCGCATGCTCCTAGGGGGATAGATTGGTAGGAAAAGACCATCGCTCGTCCCCGACCACCACTCATAAGGAGGACAATCAAAGAACACCTCATGTTTCAAATTTGTTACATAACGTTTACCATACGTGCATGCTACAGGACTTGCAAACTTCAACACAAGTATTTCTCAAATTCACAACTACTCAACTAGCACGACTTTAATATCACTACCTCCATGTCTCAAAATAATCATCAAGCAACAAACTTCTCTTAGTATTCAAAACACTCATAAGAAAGTTTTTACTATTCTTGAATACCTAGCATATTAGGATTTTTTTAAGCAAATTACCATGCTATTTAAGACTCTCAAAATAATTTAAGTGAAGCATGTGAGATCAATAGTTTCTATAAAACAAATCCCCCACCGTGCTCTAAAAGATATAAGTGAAGTACTAGAGCAAAAACTATATAACTCAAAAGATATAAGTGAAGCACATAGAGTATTCTAATAATTTCCGAATCATGTGTGTCTCTCTCAAAAGGTGTGTACAGCAAGGATGATTGTGGTAAACTAAAAAGCAAAGACTCAAATCATACAAGACGCTCCAAGCAAAACACATATCATGTGGTGAATAAAAATATAGCTCCAAGTAAAGTTACTGATGGAAGTAGACGAAAGAGGGGATGCCTTCCGGGAAATCCCCAAGCTTTGGCTTTTTGGTGTCCTTAGATTATCTTTGGGGTTCCATGGGCATCCCCAAGCTTAGGCTCTTGCCACTCCTTGTTCCATAATCCATCAAATCTTTCACCCAAAACTTGAAAACTTCACAACACAAAACTTAACAGAAAATCTCGTGAGCTCCGTTAGCGAAAGAAAACAAAAGACCACTTCAAGGTACTGTAATGAACTCATTCTTTATTTATATTGGTGTTAAACCTACTATATTCCAACTTCTCTATGGTTTATAAACTATTTTACTAGCCATAGATTCATCAAAATAGGCAAACAACACACGAAAAACAGAATCTGTCAAAAACAGAACAGTCTGTAGTAATCTGTAACTAACGCAAACTTCTGGAACTCCAAAAAATCAGCCAAAATAGGACGACCTAGAAAATTTGTTTATTATCAGCAGCAATTGGAATCAATATTTTATCACGTTCTGGTGATTTGTAACAATTATTTTCGTGAACAGAAAGTTTCTAGAATTTTCTGCAAGATCAAATAACTATCATCCAAGAAGATCCTATAGGTTTAACTTGGCACAAACACTAACTAAAACATAAAAACACATCTAACCAGAGGCTAGAACAAATATTTATTGAATAACAGCAAGGAAAAATAGTGGGTTGTCTCCCAACAAGCGCTTTTCTTTAAAGCCTTTTAGCTAGGCATTGATAATTTTAATGATGCTCACATGAAAGACAAGAATTGAAGCACAAAGAGAGCATCATAAAACACGTGACAAATACATCTAAGTCTAACATACTTCCTATGCATAGGCATCTTATAGCAAAACAAATTATCATAGCAAGCAAAAACTAGCATATGCAAGGAAGCGGAAAAGAACAATAGCAATCTCAACATAACGAGAGGTAATTTAGTAACATGAAAATTTCTATAACCATATTTTCCTCTCTCATAAGAAAATTCAACAATATAGCTATCACATAACATATTCTCAACACGATCCACATGCATGCGAAGTTGACACTCTTCCAAAATAGTGGGATTATCATTAACTAAAGTCATGATTTCTCCAAGCCCACTTTTATCAAAAATTTCATAAGATTGAATATTATCCAAATATGTGGGATCTAAAGTTGGCACTCTTCCAAACTCACTTTCAATATTATTGCAAACACTATTATCAATCTTATATTCATCATGGGGCTTAAATAAATTTTCAAGATCATACGAAAAATCTCCCCAATCATGATTATTGCAACAGGTAGTGGACATAGCAAAACTAGCATCCCCAAGCTTAGGGTTTTGCATATTATTAGCATAATTTACATCAATAGAATTTATAATAAAATCTTGCAATCATGCTTTTTATTCAAAGATCTATCGTGAATCACTTCATAAAGCACTTCATCACAATTTTCAGATTCACGGATTTCAAGCAAAACCTTATAAAGATAATCTAGTGCATCCAAATCACTAGGAATTGGTTCATCATAATTGGATCTCTTAAAAAGATTGGCAATCGGATGAGGATCCATAGATATTAGCTTCTCTGTTTAGGAATAAATACTTAACTATTTCAATCAAACGAGCAAACGAGCCAAGTAAGACATCAAGGCAAACGAAAAGACGAACGGAAAAAGGGTGAATAAAACGGCAAAGGTGAAGTGGGGGAGAGGAAAACGAGAGGCAAATGGCAAATAATGTAATGCGGGAGATAAGGGTTTGTGATGGGTACTTGGTATGTTGACTTTTGTGTAGACCTCCCCGGCAACGGCGCCAGAAATCCTTCTTGCTACCCCTTGAGCACTGCGTTGGTTTTCCCTTGAAGAGGAAAGGGTGATGCAGCAAAGTAGCATAAGTATTTCCCTCAGTTTTTGAGAACCAAGGTATCAATCCAGTAGGAGGCTACGCGCGAGTCCCTCGCACCTACACAAACAGATAAATCCTCGCAACCAACGCGATAAGGGGTTGTCAATCCCTACACGGTCACTTACGAGAGTGAGATCTGATAGATATGATAGGATAATATTTTTGGTATTTTTGTGATAAAGATGCAAAGTAAAATAAAAGCAAAGTAAAAGGCAATGGAAATAACTAAGTGTTGGAAGATTAATATGATGAAGATAGACCCGGGGGCCATAGGTTTCACTAGTGGCTTCTCTCAAGAGCATAAGTATTTTACGGTGGGTGAACAAATTACTGTTGAGCAATTGATAGAATTGAGCATAGTTATGAGAATATCTAGGTATGATCATGTATATAGGCATCATGTCTGAGACAAGTAGACCGACTCCTGCCTGCATCTACTACTATTACTCCACACATCGACCGCTACCCAGCATGCATCTAGAGTATTAAGTTCATAAGAGCAGAATAACGCCTTAAGCAAGATGACATGATGTAGAGGGATAAATTCATGCAATATGATAAAAAACATCTTGTTATCCTCGATGGCAACAATACAATACGTGCCTTGCTGCCCCTACTGTCACTGGGAAAGGACACCGCAAGATTGAACCCAAAGCTAAGCACTTCTCCCATTGCAAGAAAGATCAATCTAGTATGCCAAACCAAACTGATAATTCGAAGAGACTTGCAAAGATAACCAATCGTACATAAAAGAATTCAGAAGATTCGAATATTGTTCATAGATAAACTTGATCATAAACCCACAATTCATCGGTCTCAACAAACACACCGCAAAAGAAGATTACATCGAATAGATCTCCACGAGAGAGGGGGAGAACATTGTATTGAGATCCAAAAAGAGAGAAGAAGCCATCTAGCTAATAACTATGGACCCGAAGGTCTGCGGTAAACTACTCACACTTCATCGGAGAGGCTATGGTGTTGATGTAGAAGCCCTCCGTGATCGATGCCCCTCCGGCGGAGCTCCGGAACAGGCCCCAAGATGGGATCTCGTGGGTACAGAAGGTTGCGGCGGTGGAATTAGGTTTTTGGTTCCGTATCTGATAGTTTGGGGGTACGTAGGTATATATAGGAGGAAGGAGTATGTCGGTGGAGCAACGTGGGGGCCACGAGGGTGGACAGCGTGCCCAGGGGGTAGGCGCGCCCCCCTACCTTGTGGCTTCCTGGAAGCTTCCTTGACGTAGGGTCCAAGTCTCCTGGATCATGTTCGTTCCGAAAATCACGTTCCCGAAGGTTTCATTCCGTTTGGACTCCGTTTGATATTCTTTTTCTGCGAAACTCTGAAATAGGCAAAAACACAGCAATTCTGGGCTGGGCCTCCGGTTACTAGGTTAGTCCCAAAAATAATATAAAAGTGAATAATAAAGCCCAATAATGTCCAAAACAGAAGATAATATAGCATGGAGCAATCAAAAATTATAGATACGTTGGAGACGTATCAACCAGCTGCTGCCCATGAGCGAAGGAGGAGCCTTGGGCACGCCCGCCAAGCTCCACGCCAGACCGTGGGGGAGGGATGGCCAAGCTGCAGGCTCAGCGCGCCGCGAAGGCAGAGATGCTCCCCCGACCGACCCAGCTCCAAGGGCGGTAGGAAGACCAGGAACGCTCAAGGCGGATGGGGGAGTTGATGAAGGAGGAGGCCGCTTCTCGGAAGACGCAACAACTACAACGGAAGGAGCCCTGGAGAACTGACGTCAGGATAAGGAGGCTACACGCAGGAAGCCGTGACAACAAGGTACTTACGCGTCAATGGTGATGTACTTTCGCCGCTTCAACGGCCCGAAGATGTTGCTGCCGCTAGCGGATCCTTTCCTCTTGCGGAGCTCCTCGAAGTCCACACAAAGACGACCGAAACGCTGGACGCGACGGCCGGTGCGCAGCGGGGCCGAAGAAGAGCCTGGAAGGATATCTTCAGGGGTGCCCGGTTGCGGCAAACAGCCGGGCGCCGTCTCACCACAACCTCCCGAGGCTCCTGGAGCCTTGGCCTCGGGAGCCGCATGCTGCACCTCCTCAATAATATGCACCTCAGGAGGGGGGTCGCAGGCCCCCGAAGATGACGCCCCAGGATCACCACTCGGCACATGTTCCTCAGGACTCGAGCCACCGGCCCCCGTCGGAGCTCGCTCTCCCGCACCTTCACCTGGGGAGAGCTCGGCACCGGCGGCAAAGAAGGGAACCACGACGACGGGGTTCTCGCGGGGCCCCACCAGTCCGATCGGCCGCAGCCCCCATTCGTCGAAGGAAGGCATGCTTGCTGCAAACTCATCCTTGTTCTTGCAGCGATGCAGCAGGCAATTCTTCCCAGGCATTTCGGCCGGCAAAGGAACACCCGTCAAGACCTTGAGCACTGTTTGCCGCGTCCCAAGAGGGAGCCCAAACTCCTGGAACCTCATGTGGTCCTGACTGTTGATCAAGGTCCACATTGGGCGAGAGTGGCGCTGAAGCGGAGCAACCCGGCGTTTGACGAACTCCTTCACCACCATTGGCGCGGTCACGCCGCGGTCCTTCAGAAGCCTCAGCCTGGCCCAGACGAGAGCAAGGCGGGGGCTCAAGAGCTTCTGGTGGCTCCAGCCGGAGTTTGGAACAGCAGGCCCCGTCGGGAGACGAAGCAGGGGGCTGAGCACGCCGGCATCGACAAAAACGCATCGCGTACGAAACTCTCGTGGATGAAGGGAGCTCGAAGTCAATCCCCGCGCCCGCGGTCGCAGCCACGGCCTGGAAGCTCACGCACCCCGAGCATTGCTGAGGGTCGGCCAGGTGCAATGAGAAGAAGTGACGGAGGAGGGCCACCGAAGGAGCGATGCCCACCATGGCTCCGCACACGAAGGCGAAGACAGCAAGAAGAGTCACCGATTGGGGGTCAAGATGCAGCATGTGGATCTGGTAATGCTCTAGCACCGCGTTGAGGAAGGCAGAGAAGGGAGGAATTAGGCCAGCCCAGAGGGCATCTATGAAGATTGGGACCTCGGTGGTTGCCCGAGCCATGCGAGTGCGAGACGCAGGCCAAGCCACCATCTCTCCCCACTCGTTGAAGCTGGAAGCAAGCATCGGACGCACCTTGTCCATGGCCTTGTCGTTGAGCACCCGGGATCGGCCTAGCGCCGGCTCGATAGCTGGAGGTGCGCCTGACGGAGACATTGGCTTCTTCCCTTGTCCGCTTGTTTTGGCGCCATGGCAACGAAGCAGGGGGAGGGCAGGTCAGATCGGAGAAGGGAAGCAGAGTCTCAAGGAAGCAGGGGGATTGGGGAAGCTAGGCGCAGGCGACGGAGGAATAACTCTGTAGGCCGCGGGGGCCGCATAGCTAGGCGGATTCAAAGGCAGCGTGGGGAAGCGGAGACGCCCACGTCCAATCAACCACCACGCGTCAACCAAGGCCGCAGGCTTTTGGGGCCCGCGGTGCTCCGAACTTGACCCTTGGCTTCGCCGCGAAGCCAAGCCCGAGCGCACCTTGGGCCCGGGGGCTACTGTCGGCGTTCTGGGAATGGGGGCCCCAGACTTGCCTGCCTGCGGCCCACGGTGTGGCTAAGCCAGTAGGTCGTACGGCCCATCTTCATCAACAAGGCATCCAAGACCCTCGCGAGGGTCCAAGCCTCGCGAGGCGGACGATGCAAGACCTCCTCTGGAGTGGCCTAGCCAGGCAGGCTCACGAGGAGCGGAGATATAAAGGCGGGGCAAACCTCACGAGGCTCTCGTGACGTGAGCCATGACGAACGACACCAGGCGGGCGCCAGCGCGCACAGCGTCCTTATTTCCTCTTTGGTGCTAAGGAGGCTAGCGCAGGCGAAGAGTACCGAGGCATCACGCAAAGGTTGCTATATGGTGCAACGAGACCGAGACCAGGAGGACGGCAAGACAGAGGTCATCGTGGAGCCCAAGACGACGTCACCACCAGAGCTTTTCGCAGGCGAAGACCACTTTTGTCAGGATAGCTTGTACTAGCTGTCCCCCTTCAAATTTGCCCGCCGTTGTTGGCTCCCTTCCCGCTCGATATTTGGGAAGAGGACAGGGCCTATATAAGTAGGGCTAGCCACCATAGAAGAGGCATCTCATCTTAGTTCGACCCAACCCGATCGAGAGCCTACCTTAGCCACAAGAACACCTCAACCTCAGGAGGCTGTTCTTCCCTTGTACTGTTCATCATTAGCCCTAGAGGCAATCCACCACCACCACACTGGAGTAGGGTATTACACCACAACGGTGGCCCGAACCAGTATAAATCTCGTGTCTTTCTGTGTTGCGAGTTCGTCGAGTTCGTCCGCGAGATCTTAGCGAGCTAGGGCGTAGATCGGTAGGACGGAAAGACTTCGCGCGCACCCCAGTGTTCGAACCTTAAGGGTTTGCCGGAACCCCACATCCGACAATGGCGGACGCTCGCCGCGCTCGTGCTGAGTGCTGGGCTGCCCTCGCCGCCCGTGTCACTCAGACGGCTCCCGTCGGCGGGCCACCTCGTCGTTCCCCGTCGCCTGCCGCCACCGGCCCGGCGGGGAACAAGCAGCAAGCATCCTCGCTGCACCCCTCGGTGCGGCGGGACGGCCGCACCGCCACTCCATCCTTGACCCCGGCCGGTTCTTCTTCCCATGCGCGTCGCCCTCCCATGGACGCACGGGCCGCGCTCCTCATGGCGCACGAGCTCCTACGCTACCGCTCGGTCGATGACCTCTACGAGGACTGGCTCGACCGCATCGCCGAGCTCGTCCGTGTCGCAGGGGGCTCTCCGGCGCCGTCCCTCTCTCTGCCTCGCCCTCCGCCAGGCACGGGCGACATGGCTCACAAAGCGCCTCCACCACCTCTGCATCAAGATGGCGCCCTGGCGCCGAGACGCGTTGCTCCACGACGCGACCCACCGCGTCCAGCGCATGCGCGTGAAGAGAGAAGTTGTCAAGAAGTCCCTCCACCGCAAGAAAACGCTCCGCCGCTCCTCGCACCACCGCGCCAGGACCGGCTGTTGCGGCAAGACCGCGCGCCACCTGTAGCGGCAGGGCACGGACCCCACCAAGACCAAGCTCCACCTTCAAGGCGGGCCCTGGTGACCATGGCCGGCTGCCGCGCTTTCACCCCCGAGCTGCGTAGCGTCGCTTGGCCGGGCAAGTTCAAGCCGGATCTGCCTCCTCGCTACGACAGCACCCCCGACCCCGCAGAGTTCCTGCAGCTCTACGAGCTGAGCATCAAAGCGGCCAACGGCGACGAGAAAGTCATGGCGAACTAGTTTCCCATGGCTCTCAAGGATGGCGCCCGCTCCTGGCTCCTGAACCTGCCACCGGGCTCGATCTCCTCCTGGGACGAGATGCGCAACCGCTTCGTTGCCAACTTCCAGGGCACTCGCGACCGCCCACCGGCTGCGGGTGACCTGCGCCGCGTCAGGCAGCAACCGGGAGAGACCCTCCAGAAGTACATCCAGCGCTTCAACAACGTCCGCCTCAAGATCCCCAAGGTGACGGACGAGGCCATCATTCTGCGTTTTCTGATGGCGTCCGCAACGTCAAGATGAAGGAAGGACTCGGTATCCACGAGGAGATGTGCACGTCCCTGGAGCTGTTCAACCTGGCGACCAAGTGCCCAAGAGCTGAGGAGGGGCGCCTCTCCCTCCTCGAGCTCCCAGCTGCAGACCCGGAGGAGAAGAAAGCCACGGCCAAGGACGTGAAGCGCAAGGGAGCAGTCATGCTCGCAGCGGAACCAGACACCAAGCATGGCAGGGACCAACCGGAGTCATCCAAGAGGAGCCGTCCGTTCTGCGCCTTCCACAACCGGAATACCCACAACACCAGCGACTGTCAAGAGCTCAGAGCCATTCGTGAAGGACGCTTCGGTCGACGCCCCAAGCACGGCGACCGGGGCTACGGCCGAGGGGGAGGACATGGTGGCGGACGCTGGGACGACCGTGGCCCGCGCCAGGAGTGACGCGACCGGCCTCGTGAGGACCGCTGGCAGGATCAGCCTCGCGAGGGCGCCTGGAGGGATCAGCCTCGTGAGGATCGTCCTTAGGGCAACGCTGGGCTCCCTCTGCTGCCGCCACTGCCAAGGAGGAATGATGAACACCATCATAATGAGGGGGCTGGGGGCTTCCAGGAGTCGCGCTCTATCGCCTGCATCTTAGGCGGAGCCCAGGCCCCAGCCTCGCAGCGTATCTTCAAGCAGTTTGCTCGTGAAGTAAATGCAGTCCTCCCCAAGCTCAAAGCCACACGCCCGCTCAGATGGTCACAGTGCCCCATCACGTTCAACTCGATAGATCAGCTCAAGTGCGCAGCTACTGCTGGCACCCTCTCGATGCTTTGCTCCCCGGTCATCAGCAACGTGTAAGTTACCAAGACCCTCATCAACGACGGCGCAGGGCTCAACGTCCTCTCCGTCGACACGTTCGACAACCTCCAAGTGCCATATGACCAGCTTCAGCCTACCAAGCCTTTCTCATGAGTGACTGACGGTTCCACCACACCGATAGGGTAGGTCCACCTCCCTGTCACCTTCGGAGAGCGCAAGAACTACCGCACCGAGCTCATCGACTTCGACATTGCGCACATCCGTCTGTCGTGCAATGCCATCCTCGGGTATCCAGCCCTGGCCAAGTTCATGGTAGTGACCCATCACGGCTACAATGTCCTCAAGATGTCGGGGAGCGGCGGGATCATCACGGTCCCATGTGAAGAAAGAGATGCGGTGTGCTCCCTCGAGCGTGCCTTCCAAGTTGCAGCAATCAACGACCCCGACAGCAAGGGCGAGGGCCCTCCTGAGGTCATCCCCAAGAAGAAGAAGAAGCTGCACCGTGCAGGACCTGAGGAGGGTGGCGTCGCAGCTGGAGCCTCGTCAGGATCAGCGCCCGCTCCAGGGGCGCCTCCCTCCATCGCATAGGGAGACGCGCCCGGCGCCCTTCTTGGGCAGGGCTCGGGGGCTTTCTTCTGGAAGGCCTCAGACCTCGCCCACATCACGAGGGAGGCGCTTGGGCACCACTTGGAGGCGTGCTTCGCGGCATGTTTCCCTCAGGAGGACACAGGGCAAGGATCACCCACCGTTCAGGAGTTCATCACCAAGACCACCCAGGAACTGCAAGACCCAAGGGCCATGCACGGCGACCGCCACTCACGAGGCGCAGCTTCCCATCCAGGCGAGGGTGTCGGGCTGCATGTCTGCATCGACGTTCCAGGGCTCAACAGGGCCTCTTCTTAGGAGCTTTTTTGGCCTTCGCGCGTGGGACGCTGCGAGGGCCCACCGCACAGCTACGCTCGCATGCCCTTTGGCCTGCCGAGCGCGTCATCCGTCTACCAGCGCAACTTGCGGCGCATCCTGGTGGCTCAGGAGGCTAGGCACCACGCCATCCTAACAGAGATGGAGATGGTCCTCAAGGAACCGCCTGGGCCCCGGGGGCCTCCTGAGGCCCAGGGCCCCGGTGGCTCGTGAGGAGCAATTCCTTCGCTGCGTACCTTCAGCTGCCCCAACTCTCCTTCGCCAGCATAACCAGGTGAAATTTTCCAAGTTCATTTAGCTGGGAGCGCCCCTCGGGCTGCATCATTCCCAGACCGCATGGGTCCGTCCCTGTGGCATGTATCCCTTTTTTTATGTCTTTAGCTTACCTTGTTCGGAGCGCCCCTCGGGCTGCATCATCCCCAAGCCGCTCCGGCCTGACCCAGTGGCATGTATCTCACATGCACTTAATTAAGCCTGCTACTCTCATGTTTAATCTACCTATGATTATTACCTGCTCGATCGCCACCCATCGTGGGGACCGCGCGCCGGCCGTCATTCTTCAGGACCCTTCGCATGAGTAAGTTGAGCTCGGCGTCTATGCTCGGGCCCGTCCCTGCAGCGTTGATAAATCCAATGGCTGAGCTCTGTCTGGCGGGCCGGCCCTGTTTACGTCACCTCCTGGGGCCGTTGGTGCTTGGCTTTCTCACGCGATAACCTCAGGAGATTCGTTCGGCGCAGGTTATCTGACCACCTCGCAGGACCAGCACAGTGAATAAGAATCAAGACCAGGCGCAACCCGCCTTGAGGTAGGGCCTCGTGAGTCCCGCGCTGGCTCACGAGTGCCTAGATACACCTCGTCTAGCTCTGTCGTGCAAGCCACCTGTCAGGGCGGGGCTGTACACGCCCCGAGGGCTCTCCGCAGAGTGAGCCCCCCTCCCACGCACAAGTGGAAGCACCATGCTCCGCGCTGGCCGTCGACACTACCGAGGAGCGGCTATGCCCGTGCACAAGCGGAAGCACTATGCTCCGCGCTGGTGATAAACAACTGAGGGCGGCTTCACGGTCGTACCAACCTCAGGGAGCCCCAGAGCTCAGCGTCCGGCCTCACTGCAACACCTCCCCTCCGGAGAGCCGCGCGAGGGGGCTGGGCACGGGGGCTACGCTCAGGTCACGCCCAAGCGTACGCCACCCAACCAGGTCCCCCAGACCTTGTCGTCGCGCGCCCCTCCCGACCCGAGCCTCGGTGAGGGCAAAGGTATAGAGATTGTTTGCACGTCAAGGGGGACTCCTGAGCATCGTGACTCAGGAGCCTAACTGGTCACGTAGCCCCTCACTCCTTGGTCTGTCCTGGTCTCCGGCTGGCCCAATGGCGGTTGAGGTATGCGCGGGGCCGGGCCCTGCCGATTTAGAACGTCAACCTATCCTCGCGTACCCTCCCTATAAGCTGTTTGCGCGTCAAGGGGGACTCCTGAGCATCGCGACTCAGGAGCCTAACTGGTCACGTAGCCCCTCACTCCTTGGTCCGTCCTGGTCTCCGGTCGGCCCAACGGCGGTTGAGGTATGCGCGGGGCCGGGCTCTGCCGACGCAGAACACAAAGCAAATAGGAAGAAAATCACAAAATCGCGAAGCAAATATTACAAGACATATTGTTCTCACAATGTCAAATGAAAGTTTAACGCCTCCACGAGGCCTGATGCATACTGCAGGAATAAAACAGGAGAGCAGCCGCAGGTCACCCCTGGACACCGCCATCGCCTGCAGAAGGTGCTCCTCCCTTAGTAGCGTCGCCTTCACCTGCACCACCAGCCGCAGGATCGGCGGCATCGCCGGTCGAGGATGCAAGGACGAAGCCGCAGAACTTCTTTGGCAGGGCCTCCACCTGACCTTTCATAGCCGCGGCGGCGGCCGCACAATGTTCATCAGCTACAGGCTCCAGCAGCTCGTCGAGACGAGCATTGGGGTCGCGAAGGTACATATGGCTGAAGACACGCGTCAGCGCAGCTGAAGAAAGGACACGAGCCACTGCCTCAGCCATGGGACTGATGCCCTCCATGACTTCTTCAAGCGCCTTCACCAAGTGGGGAAGCGGCTGAGCAGGGCCATCCTCGTCGGTGGTCAGCGGCTTCTCCAGGCCCTTCTCGTACAGTGACTTCAGCGCCACGCTGGACCTTTTCTCAAGAAGCGAGAAGGCCACGCGGTCTTCGGCCAGGACCTTCGCCTTGGCGTCGAGCTCGGCCTCCCTGGCCTTCGCCCTCTGCTCCAGCTCCTCCAGTCAGCTGTGCTCCGCGGCTTGCGCCTTCATCAGGTCCCCCAGCTCGGCATCGCGGCCCTTGATGGTGTCCTCCCGAGCCTTCATCTTTTCCTCCTTCGCTTTGCGGTCACGTGCTTCTTTTGCGCGCTCGTCGCGCAAGCTATTCAGCTCACCCTCCAGCTCTCGGCAGCGGTCGGGGGCGGCCTCGGCGTCCTTCAGCGTCGCCTCGCGATCGGCTGCAGCTCTGGCGGCGGCCCGCTTCTCCCTCTCGGAGGCCGCCGCGGCCTGGCTCAGCGACGCTCGGACTGCCGAGTCGGAGTGAAGCCAGCCTAAGGCCAGCTCTAGGCGCCCGACCACTAGGTGCGGGTCCGCGCCTAGGAGGTCTTCCCGTAGCTTGGCCATCCCCGAAAAGACACGCTCCAAGACTGTGGAGTTGGTAGAAGAACTTGGGGCTAGAGGCGCAGCAGGAGGAGGAGGCGACGTCGTTACCAGAGGCTGGAAGATCGAGGGCTCCGGAGCCTTTGGGACCTCATCAGCCAAGCCGGGTGTCGGCACTTCCGGAGCCAGCGGGGCCACGGGGGCTGACTCCTCTTGCCGATGCTCCTCTTGGCCTCATGAGGACGACCGGGCTGGGGAGGTGCGAGTGCTATCGCCCCTCTTCTCCGCAGAAGGGGGCACGGCCGTGGCATCCTCCTTCCTCTTCTTCGCTGAAGACATCGTCCTGATCAACCAAGGGTGAACGTCAGAAATTAGCAAGTACAAGCAGGAACAAGACGAAAGCTCAAAGCACTTACTGATCCACTGCGACATAGTCCACCTTCCGCTTGGGGAGCCTGAAACCCGAAAGCGTCGGGGCTTGAGGAGTGAGCACGCGGGCTCCGGGGGCAGAAGGCGGCGCAGCAGAAGGGCCGGAGCCGGCCCCAAGTGGTGTCAAGACGGAGGCAGCATCTCGAGGGACCAGCGATGATCTACCCCTTGTCGGGATAAGGGGCAGCTCCCTCTCCCCCTGGCAGGCGTCGACCTCGGCATCATCTGGCAGAGCGCGGAGGATGTCGGCCTTGCTTAGGGAGTAGTTCTCCCCCATCTCCTCGAGGGTCTCCTCCGAGTCCTCCTCCCCCTCTTCCTCCCCGCGGGACTCGTCAGAAGACACCTCCACCGGCTTCGGTGTTGCAGAGGCCCCAGCGAGCGCCGGCGGCACCAGCCCGCGCGCGTCAAAGGTCGGTCTGGAGGCAACGAATTGATCCCAGTCCTTGCGATGGAACAAAGGAACAAAGGCGCTCTGCGGGTACTCTTGGTTATCCCCAACCAACAGGCGCAGAACTGCAGTCAGCTCGTCATCAGGCAAGGCCACCGGGCTCAGACGAATCTTGTCTTCTTCATCTCCAAGCTTCCACAAAGGGCATGCGCGCGCCTGAAGTGGAGCAACGCACAGCGTCAAGAATTCCTTCAGGAGCATGGCCCCCGTCACCTTGGCCGCCTTCGCATTGCTCGGCTTCAAATCGATCTTCATCTGCTCCAACACCAATGACGCATGCTCGTCGGCGAGCTCTACAAGATACCACCCCTTGTCAAACTGGGGCGCCTCCGTTGGCAATTCTAAGCGTGGATGGACGCACTTGGCACTCATCATGACCCACTTGGCCCTAATGTTGTCAACCCTCTTCCCGGTGATCGAGATCGAGTTGGCCTGGCCGGCCGCGATGAAGTTGGCGCACCCGGAGATATGGCCACCGGTGAGGCGGAGGAAGAAGAAGTTGCGCAGCAGTGCCATGGACGGCATCACGCCTAGGTACGCCTTGCAATAGTAGGTGAAGATAGACAAGAGAAGAATGGAGTTGGGATGGAGATGCAGCGCCTGCAGCCCGAAGTGGTCGAGGACCTCAAAAAAGAAATCAGAAAAGGGGGGAACCAACCCGGCGGCGATGCTGCTCGTGAAGAAAGGGAAGAAGGTGCTTCCCTCAGGCTCCGGCGCGTCGGAGGCAAGCCGGTGCTCCGTCTTTCCCCTCTCGTTGCTCTCCCCCACCGTCAGCAAGCGCGTGGTGGCTAGGTTCTTCTCCATGACATTGGGCGCATCAAGGGTTGGCTCGAACCAAGCAGGCGCCGAGGAGGACTTGACCTTGCGCGGCGCCATTGGTCGCAGATGCGGAGCGAGGTTGGAGCGGATCTGGAGGTTCCGGCGGCAAGGAGCGAGAAAGGGGATCTGGAGCAAGGCGAAGAAGAAGCAATGAAGGCAAGCACTATGTGCGCCAGCCTTTTGTCACGACCGGTTTTCCAATAAAAATATTTATTGAGAGACCGATCCCTTTTACGGACCAGTAAACAAGAATTCCTTCTCACTGGTAGACAATATCTTGGTCACAGAAGAAAAATACCAGGAGTACTGAATATAATACAAGGTTGAGTGGAGACTGCTCAACAATTTATTACAAGCACGCCAATAATACATAAAGGCGGATAGGGTGGCATAACTACTAACTCACGATGAAAGCGGTGGTGGATATATCACAGCGAAGTGGGTGATATGACTCCAGACAACTAACAGCTCTTCGAGCATCGGAGTGAGGCTCGAGGATACTTATTGTGGGTGGCGGAAGCGTATATAATACAAGTGACCAATATCCAGGATCGCACGGGACTGACTGGGATTCCTCTAGGCGTCGGACTCACTATCAAACTCTTCATCCATGAGATCGCCTTCGTCAACATCTAGCCAAATCAACAAGCCAGGTGAGTACTATGAAAGTACTCGCAAGACAGTTCGGACATAAGATATAACAAATGTAAACATGATGCATATGAACAGATTAACAAACACACTTAGACATAGAGATAATAATGCATGGGAAAATAAAGGGAAGTCGGGCGGTAGTCCTCCCGAAATCCCAAAGTAATACTGAGGGCCAAACGAGTGTCTGAATGACTCCTCGAGAGGAAACAACAGAAGTAACAATGCCGCAGTCGAGCGTCAAGGCGACGCCACATAAAGGGCTTATAATAGAATATAAAAGACAGTACATGCCACAGTCGGACGTCTGAGCGACATCACATAAAGGGCTTATAATAGAATATAAAAGACAGTGCGTGCCACAGTCGGACGTCTGAACGACATCACATAAAGCGCTTATATCAAAAGTAAATAACAAGTGTGCCACAGTCGGACGTCTGAAGCGACATCACTTAAAGGGCTTATATTGAAAGAATAAATAACAGTGCATGCCACAGTCGGACGTCTGAAGCGACATCACATAAGGGGCTTATATTGAAAGTAAATGACAAGAGTGCCACAGTCGGACGTCTGAGCGACATCACATAAAGGGCTTCATAACTTAATATCTCAATAGCTCCAGCATTTAAATCATATCAAGGGAATAATCAGGTATGAGATAAACAACAGGGTTAGTCCATCCACAGGAATAACGTTCAACCAAGTTTACCACTCAAGTTTGTTCACCGGGGAAAATACCACGAGGACTGACATAGATATGGATATACTGGCCACGGTCCTTGACCATAGACACGATGACTCGGAAGGATTTGACTCTGCAGAGTTTGTACTTTAACCACAGCCAACGGATTTCAGTAGTCATGGGGACTAGTTCCGTTTACGGTGTTTTAGGAGAAACACATCTAACCAGTACACACCCATTCAACATTCCGAAGCCAGGAATCACCCTCGGCAACGTTCAAGAAAAACCTTGATACGGGGAGGCTACAACCTCGCGTAGCATGGGATCAAATTTATATACGCGCGCTCTAAGGGGTGCCCCCCTCTCGGTCCCAACCGGAAACACCCATGCCCCCTGACCGGATGACTGGCTTTAATCCAGGGCCATGGAACCCTCATCCCGGCCCCTCTATTTGGTGTGTACACGGAAAGAGGTTAACAACTTACTAAACCGTATTCTTGGCAGAAAACATGTGGCAGCACGGAAGGGGGAAGAACGATAACGTGACTCCGTCCACGTTAACGTCGGAGTTTATCGGATGACGTAAGGCTGGCATGCTACAACAATACCACATTGCTGCCTTTCATGTCACCGCATGACTAGGCCATCTCTCATCAGAGATCACAGTAACTTCGGAACACACGGATAGTTGCCTTACATGCAACAAGATACTCACCGATGCTCATATGCCATGCTCAACCATTCAAGCAAACATGCAAAACACCCGTCATATCAAAGGTTCAAACATGCTTGCCTGGTTCGGAGAAGTCGGAGTCTAGCTCGGCGAAGTTCACGGCTCCGTCACCTCTTCCGGAACCTACGGTATAGCGAAAACGTACACTAACGTGAAAATCATCGCGTGCATAAAAGTTGTTCCAAAAATTTTCCAAATAAATACTATAAAAAACTAGACAAAAATATAAGACTGTCAGAAAAAGAATCAATCAAAAATCATCTTTCATTAAAAAGTTATAAGGGTTTTAGTCCAGGGACTAATCTGTGATGAAACAGAAAAGATCCAGGGACTTAACTGAGAAAACAGAAGTCAGCCCAAAGAGAAAACGTATTTGCCCGAAGGCGCCAATAGAAAACGGTTCGAGGGGAAAAAGAATAGAGGCTGACGGGGGTGTCCACATGTCAGGTTTGAAAACCTCGCCGGCGCCCGAAGACTGCGGTGGTCGCCGGCGTTGAACCACGACGAGGCAGGGAGATCGGAGTGTACCAAGAGGTTCAGTACGTTCTTTCGTGTCGGTGGGTGGTGGTCTTGACCGACGGAGAGCACCACGTCGACGGCGACACTTTCTCCGGCGGGCGGCGGCTCGGGCGATGGTGGAGAACTCCGGTGGGTGTTGCAAACTCCGAATTGAAGTGCGGGTCAGGAGAGTGGATGCATAAGGAAGCTACTGGCAAGAGCTGAGAGGTAGAGGTGCATGCATGGGAGCGAATCGAGCTGGGTCCCGTGGCGGGTCGCGGCGGCCGGAGTTGGGGAAGAAGGCTCCCTCGGGGCTCTTCCAGTGGCTTGGCGAGGTGTTGGTGGAGTGCAGAGGTGGTGTGGGTTCGAGTTCGAGCTCGGGGCCTCTATTTATAGGTGATCCGAGGGGGTGGCCATGAACGGGAAATCTCCGGCAAGCGATTACGGCGAGACAGTGGTTCGGCAGGGGGTTTAGGTGGCCAGGCAGCATCAGTGAGAGTTAGTGGTCCCGTTCCACTGCTAAACTTGGTCGGGCTTGGCGTAATAGCGCCGGTCCTCGACGGGGCGGCCGTACGGGCACGGCGGCGGCAGAGAGCGCGCTCCGCGCCTAGCAGTTCACGACGAAGGGTGGCAGCGCGCACGGGGGAGTGGATGGCCACGCGGCGGTCTCCGGTGGCTTGGGCGGCGCTGGACGGCGCCGTCTGCGCTGCGCCTCTCTCTGGCGGCCGCAAAGTCGCCGCTGCCGTCGCTCACGGGATGGCGCACTACCTCCTACTCGTCGCCGACGCCCGCAAGCCTCCAGGCGATCATGCGGCGCAGAGGATAAGGAGGAGGGGACAGGGAGCAAGGCGCCACCGCGGCACTGTCGAGATCGACAACAGACACTGAAGAAAACGACAGTGGGTACTGAAACTGTTTCTCTGAATCTACTGAACATTGACAGCAACAGTGTCCAGCAGGTGTTCGACGAAATGATTTGGCATGACGAAAAAATTTCCTGGAGCTGGGACTTGGTGAGGTGACCTCTCAATGCACCCAGAGGCTGCCTGAATTTTCTCAGATTTTTAGGAGAAGGATTCGAATGAATTTCATCAAATTTGGCAAATAAGGTCCAAACTTGCAGCAAGCACAATTTGAAATATTTGAACCGGAGACCAGTGGATCTTCATGGATCCTGGTTGAGGGCTCTAAGGACTAGCCAGGGCAATTGGTTTGGAGGCAAAACTCAAAGCAGAAAGGGTAGCTCCTTTGTAAACCTCCAAGGATCAAGATAGAAGGCAGAAATTGTTTTTGATGAGAAATAAGTGGAAAAGAAATTATGGGGAGGTTCAACTTGCTGGATTAGAAGTATATCATGATCCAAAGATGGGGAAAGGCCTATGGGAGTGGATTTCCACTTAGGTCATGGCAAGAGGAATTTTTGAAAGGGGAAAAAGATCACTCAAATACCATAGGGCCATTTAAAAGATTTTTCAAAAGAAATTTTCCCAAGTGAAAAGCATTTGGTTTTGAGTCCAAACAAAAAGGAAAACTTCCAAGACCAAGAACCAAGTCTTGGGTGAATCCAAAACAAAACACTTGCCATAAAAGAAAAATATTTTGAGAGGGAGAGTTCTTTAGAAAAAAAATTAAATCACCTCCCTCAAATCAAATAAAAGTTTGAAAAAGCCAAATAAAATTTTGGGTGTCACACCTTTTGGTCAAGTCGGGCAGTTGTCGAGGCAGCGTGGGGAAGTGGAGACGCCCACGTCCAATCAACCGCCACGCGTCGACCGAGGTTGCAGGCTTTTGGGGCCCGCGGCGCTCCGCGCTTGACCTTTGGCTTTGCCCCAAAGCCAAGCCCGAGCATGCCTTGGGCCCGGGGGCTACTGTCGGCGTTCTAGGAACGGGGGTCCCCAGACTTGCCTGCCTGCGGCCCACAGCGTGGCTGAGCGAGCAGGCCCATGCGGCCCATCTTCATCAACAAGGCATTCAAGACTCTCGCGAGGGGCCAAGCCTCGCGAGGCGGACGACGCAAGACCTCCTCAGGAGCGGCCTCGCCAGGCAGGCTCACGAGGGGCAGAGAGATCAAGGCAAGGCAAACCTCGCGAGGTCCTCGTGATGTGAGCCATGACGATCGAGACTAGGCGGGCGCCAACGCGCGGAGCGTCCTTCTTTCCTCTTTGGTTCCAAGGGGGCAAGCGCAGGCGTTGAGTACTGAGGCATCAAGCAAAGGTTTCCATATCGGTGCAACGAGACCAAGACCAGCAGGATGGCGAGACGGAGGTGACCATGGAGCCCAAGACGGCGTCACCACCAGAGCCTTTGGCAGGCGAAGACCGCTTTTGTTAGGATAAGTTGTACTAGCTGTCCCCTTTCAAATTGGCTGTTGTTGGCTCCCTTCCCGCTCAATATTTGGGGAGAGGACCAGGGTCTATATAAGTAGAACTAGCCACCACAGTAGAGGCATCTGATTCGGAGGCACCGAATCCTCACCCACACAAGTTCGCTAAGCACAAGAACACCTCAACCTCAGGAGGCTGTTCTTCCCCTTGTATTGTTCATCATCGGCCCAAGAGGCAATCCATCACCACCACACTGGAGTAGGGTATTACATCACTACGGTGGCCCGAACCAGTATAAATCTTGTGTCCTTGTGTTGCGAGTTCGTCAGCGAGATCTTAGAGAGCTAGGGCGTGGATCGATATGGAGAAATCTTCGCGCGCACCCCAGTGTTCGAACCTTGAGGGTTTTGCCGGAACCCGTGATCCGACACCAACACCCATGGCGCGCACGGCCCATGGTGGGGCGGCCGGCCGTGTGTGCGCCACCAATTGTGCGCCGCTAGGGGCGCCAACCGCCCACAGTGTCGTATTTTTAGTCCCACATTGCTAGTTTTGACGATGAATCATGTGTTTAAATAGCTTCATCCGTATATGACATCAAGTCTTTAATCGTGGTAGCCATACCTCACTATGCTTATGCAGGTTCTGCTTTGTCACTCCACAATTGTTGTGGACTGATACAACATGACCTGCATCAGTGTTGTAAGGTATGACTATCCACGCTTGAAGACTTTTTTGCACGTCCCGACGGAAGGTTTTTTTTCGACATCCTTCAAATGGACCCAAATTTTTTTGAGACGTGTGTACACTCATGGCAAACAAGCATGGAAGGTTTTGAGCCATTTCAAACCTCCGAAAATTTTCAACGATTTTCCACACTCTTAAACCGAAACACACTCCCCGGACGTGACGCGACATGAGTGTGTGCTCCGAACACGATGAAATTTGACGAGGGGTCCTACGGTGGCCATGCCTACCCTGTCGCAAAATTTGGGGTCGTTCTGAAATGGCCAAAAAATGACCTTCCTTAGCACATGCCGTTCTGGTAGGAGCGAAGGCCTTGTCCCGACGGAAGGTTTTTTTTTACATCCTTCAAATGGGCACAATTTTTTTTCATACGTTTGTACACTCATGGCAAGCAAGTATGGAAGGTTTCGGACCATTTCGAACCTCCGAGAAATTTCTACAATTTTCC
>NC_057799.1:607999907-608008510 GCF_018294505.1 Triticum aestivum
TACGATGGGCATGCCTACCCTGTCGGAAAACTTGGGGTCGTTCTGAAGATGGCCAAAAAATGACCTTCCTCAGCGCACGCCGTTCTGGTAGGAGCGAAGGCCCCGTCCCGACGGAGGTTTTTTCGACATCCTTCAAATGGACCCAATTTTTTTTCATACGTTTGTACACTCATGGCAAGGAAGCATGTCAAGTTTCAGGGCATTTCCAACCTCCGAGATTTTTTCTACGATTTTCCCCACTCTGAAACCGAAACACACTACGCGGACGTGACGCGACATGAGTGTGTGCTCGGAACACGATGAAATTTTTCATAGGGTCCTACGGTGACTGGCAAACGGTCAAAATTAATATAGGTACTAATGATGTGATTTAAATGAGGTGTGGCAAATATTAAAAAATAATATATGTATTAATCATGTAATTTGAGTGAGGTGAAACAAACTTGCATAGAGTGGCAAACTGTCAAAAATAAGATAGATACTAATGATATGATTTGAGTTTACAATGCCCTAGCAGCACTCCGGCAGCTGCCCGGGTAGTGTAACACTGCCTGGGCAGCTGCGGCAGAGCTGCCCGTACAGTGTAAAGTCAAATCAAGTTATTACTAACTATCGTATCTGCCAGGGTGCACGAATCCGGCTATTTAAGCCGGTCGGGGCATCCTTCGGCGGGCGAGGTGGGACTAAACAAGTGCGCCTCCACCGTACCGCCCCACCGCCCCTGCGCCCTCGACCGCTCACACGCGCGCCTTCCAGGCGGCCCACTCGGCCCGCCGAAATCGACCCACCTCGGCGGTCCGCGTAGCGCCGCGGGAGGCGAGCTCTAACTTTAGTCCCACCTTGCATGCCGGAGCGCGCCCGCACCGGCTTAAATAGCACGCAACGCCGTACTCCTAAAAAAACAATAGCTCGCCTACTCTCTCTTCGCTGTCTGGTTGGGCCCGTGGGCCTTGCAGGGCCGAAAAGCGGTCCCTTTCGCCGTCGGCTTGATCGGGATGGACTTACTACGCCTCGCTCGGCTCCGGGCCGGCGGTCTTTTTTTAATTTCTTTTGATTTTTTTTGCTAATATTATTTAATTTTTTTCATTGTTTCGTTTTTTATTTACTTTTCTTTTCAAAGTTTATTACTTATGTAATCTATCTTTTCTGTTTTTTAAATTTTTTTTGCATTGCAAGTTTAATTTTTTGTGTTTCGTTCTTTTAACAATTTCAAATAACAGTTTCCATTCAAACACTCGATATTCAAACAATTTTTTAACACCATCCATTCAAACATTCGATGTTTTCTTCTAGTTTTCTGAAATATTTTACATAGTACTAGAATCAAACTTAACTAAATGACATTACAAAAATAATTAAACATAACTAAACGACATTTCGAAAATAAACTAAACTAAACTACTCGTTCTCGACGCCGCTGAAGTCTGCCTCGTCGTAGAGACCGTCGATGTCGTTGTTGCTGCTGCTGTCGTCGAGGGGCACCACGGGCGCGGCCGGCACAACCATCGAGTCCTCCACCGCGGCGTGGTACCCGGGGAAGTCCGGCGGGTTCTCCGGGTGGATGGCGACCGGGGCGAGCTGCATGTACTCCTGGACGAGCAAGGGTGGTTGCGGCATGCTCTCCGACTTCCGGACCGCCATCAGGTAACCCGACATGTCCTCCGGGCCGCCGGCCTCCGCCGCCAGCCGCCTGTACTCCGCCACCAAGGCCGGCTCTGGCTGCTGGCGGAGGGGCACGGCTGGACCCTGCGTCGTTCCTACCTGCGGTGCGGCGATCGCCGGGGCCGAGGCGGACAGCGCCGCGGTCACCGCCTGGGCCGCCGCAAGGCGTGCGCGCGCCGAAGTCGAGGAGGGCGCGGGTGGAGCGAGCCTCGCCGCGGCGGAACAGCTCGTAGTCGTAGCTCAGTGGGGCGGGCACGGCGCCGGCGGCTGCCTGCGCGCCGTACGGCGCGACGACCTCCTCGAAGGTGCGCCCGTCCTAGAGCTGGTGCCGCCGCGCGCGGTTGTGCTTCACGGGCGGGCGCGGGCCGGCGTAGGCGTGCAGGCGGCACTTGTGGTCGTCGGCGAGCCGGTCAGCCCGCCCGGGGTTGTTGGGGGCGTAGCGCGGGTCCTCCAACTCCTCCGGTGACAACCGCGCCCGATAGAGGCGGACGGCGCGGGCGAAGAGGTGGCTGCCGACCTTGGGCACCGACGTCACCGGCACGCCGTCGACGCTCAGGCGCCACCTCGCTGGTAGGCGCACGTCGAGCGCGGCAGGGATGACGAAGTGGGCGAGCTCCTCCGCCTCCTCGAGCGTCAGGTTCGGGCGCACCATCGCCAGCGAGAGGGAGAGGAAGGGCGCGAGAGGCGACGCCGGCGACATAGGGAGAAGGAGAGGGGAGGCGAGAGCGGTGTGCGAGCGACAGCGGGCGAGGCGGCTTTTATAGGGCGTCTGGAGGGGCGGGGGTGGGTGCCGGCGATTAATGCCCCGGCAGGCGAGGGGGCAGCGTGCGCAGGGCAGTCAAGAGCGCAGAAGCTCAGGCGGTGGCGTGAGAATCGGCACCGGCGATTAATGCCGGGCAGGCGAGGGGGCGGCATGCGCAGGCGGTCAAACGGTGGCGTGCGCAGACGAGCGGCAGGCGATCAGGCGGTGACGTGTGAATCATCGTTGCCCGCGGACCGACGCCGGCGTTAATGGCTTTGCGTAATTCGCGCCGAATTAATTAGGGTTTAGCGCGGCTGTGGTTAGGTTTAAGTACGCGTGGGCCCGCCCTCCTCCTCACACGGCGTACACCGCCCACGTATGGGCGTACAGCAGGCCGTACAGCCGCGCGCCTCACTATGCCTCGCCATGCCACGGTACACCGCGTCCACTTGGATTTCTCATCCTACCCTTCCCCACAAAAGGATATCTTCTAATCTGGGACGTTGACGTGTGCAGGGAGGTTGTACCGAAGACGAAGTGAACGGGATATGGGACAGCTGTGGCTCAGGCGAGGTGATAACTTTGGTTGGTGATTCCTACTTGAACTTTGAAGATAAGTTTCCAGGTTGTTAGTATCCACGGCTTGTTATCCTCGAGCCGTTACAATATATACGGGATCGAATTGTTACGATCTAGCTTCGCCGGCATTCCGTGAATAAATACGGGACACGCAACGCCCATCTGACCTCCTCAGCAACAGCAAGGCACCGCCGCCACCGTCACTTAGAGAGCACCTGCGAAGCAGAGCCATCTCGTTCCGTCTCTTCAGGATGAAGCTGTCGGCGCTTCTCTCCGTCGTGTGCTGCGCCGTCGGGCTCTTTCTTGCTCTCAGTGGTGCGTCTCGTATAGCTAGATTCTCTGCATCAGTTATTTTGCTACCGTAGACTGTTCTCATCATCACTTCGACCATCACCATTCATTGTTTTGCATGCACGATTGTTTCTCATTACTTCGATCTGATCATCACCATCTAATTTGCATGCACGAACTATAGCTGCGCATGTGGAGTCTGCTCGGCACACCTTACACGCCCCGGAAACCATGTTCGTCTTCGGGGATTCATTCGTCGATAATGGCAACCTTCCGCGATCGGACCTCGCAGCTGAGTCGCGCCAATGGTACTATCCCTATGGCATCTCATACCACAAGGACGATGGATCGGGTCGGCGACACAATGCAACCGGCCGCTTCTCCGACTTCATGGTCCAATCGGATTTCGTTGGTACGCACCTACTCCTTTCGTTCCTAAATATAAGTCTTTAGAGATTCGAATATTTAGAAACGAAGGGAGTATATCTAATCTCGATCACATATCTATTTTTTTTTCTTGAAAAGTGATGGCATATCACTACCAGATGCGCACGTAGGTCAATCTATCGGGAAAAGTTTTAGTTTGTACATTCGTGATTCGTCGATCCCAATTTAATCTAGCTGTCACTTGTCCTTGCAGCGAAGATGTTGGGTCTTCCCCAGTCCCCCCCGGCTTTCAGTAGAGCACAAAAACGCTATTGCCACCCAACCGGCGTGAACTTTGCCTTTGGTCGCGCCGCCGTGTACCACAGTCCTGAAGTGATGATAACCGTGGGCGAGCAGGTCGACCTGTTCGAGAGTATGGTCAAAAGCGGAACTATCTCAAAAAATAGAGTTACCCACTCTGTCGCACTCCTCGCCATCTCAGGCAACGACTACAAGACCTATTACGACGCCGGCATACTCGACGTGAGTACCAAGTAGGAGAAATTAACACATTAAAATTGACCAGTTTACATATTTGTCTATAGCTTACCAAGTTTTTGTCTAGCTGACCCCTGTGATTGAGGGCTTGGGGAACCAGACCGTGGCCATCGTGGACCGGCTGCGAGCCCTTGGGGTGAAGAGGATTCTGCTGAACAACCTACACCCTATTGGTTGCACGCCATTGTGGTCCAGGGCGAGCAAGTACAAAGAGTGCGATTACATAGGCAACAAGGCTGCATTGCAGCACAACAAAATCCTGAAACAAAAGCTAGGCAGGAAGAAAGGTGTCCTCATAGTCGATCTGAACACCGCATTTGGCAACATCATTGACCATGGTACGTCCATTTTGTGTGAGCATGTTATGATGAGAAAGATTGGATCAACACTACATATTGATCAGATTGTTTGCTCTGTTTTACCTTTTGTTGCTCTATATGACTTATTAATCTCTACCTGAAGGTTCAAAGTCGTACAAGCAGTTCAAGAATACGCGGAAGCCGTGCTGCGAGGGCTATAGAGCTAACAACTACTGTGGGCGGCAGGCCAAGAACTATCCGCCCCTTTACTCCCTATGCCCGGACCGTAGCCAATTCTTCTTCTGGGACGATGCACACCCCACACATGCTGGCTGGGAGACCATCATGAAGCAGCTGGAACATCCCATCAAAAAGTTCTTGGGGATCGTCTAGCAATTTCACCTTTAGTGTTCGAAAATGATGAAGCGATATGCATAGGCTGGGGCTCTCTCAAAATTGGGAAGTTAAACCCAACAGTAGATTATTGTGACATGGTCTGTATTCTGTAGAATGCAACTTGGAGCACCCGTACCTCCATAAATCTATCTGTTAGGAATGGGCAACTAACTTTACTGAGGGCCAAAGGCCAATACATATACATGCGTGGTAAAGGGCAGGAAACCCCTTATACAATGGGGATAAACCAGAAAGAGACTATACACATCTAACACCCCCCCTCAAACTCATGGTGGATCAACAACACTGAGTTTGGAGAGGAAAAAGGCATGCTGCGCCCGAGTCTGTGCCTTCGTGAAGAAGTCAGCCAACTGTAACTCAGAGGGCACATAGTGAAGAGCGAGAGTATGATCCTGCACAGCAGCACGCACGAAGTGTGCCCACACCGATGTGCTTAGTGAGCTCATGCTTCACCGGGTCACGCGCAATACTGATAGCACTGGTACTGTCTGACAGTAAGGGAGTCGAGGTAGCAGCAGACACCAAAATCCTCAAGTAACCACCGTAACCAGATCACCTCAGCCGTCAGCATAGCCATGGCTCGCAACTCAGCCTCTGTACTCGAGCGAGAAACTACAGTCTGTTTCTTTGTCTTCCAAGCAATAAGAGAGCCACCAAGAAAGACACAATAAGCAGACAGCGAGCGTCGATCAGAGGGATCACTAGCCCAGGTAGCATCAGAGTAAGCCTGGAGCTCAAGAGAACTAGAGCGGGGAAAGAAAAGGTGCTGAGAGATCGTGCCACGAAGATATCGTAGAACACGGAGGAGGTGACTATAGTGGCCAGAGGTGGGGACTGAAACAAACTGACTCAGGATGTGAACAGGATAGGAGATGTCAGGACGCGTAACAGCAAGATAGACAAGGCTACCAACGAGGTGACGATAGCGAGTGGGATTAGGAAGAGGGTCACCATCAGAGGCACGAAGCTGAACATTGAGCTCCATAGGAGTCACAACGGTGCGGTCATCATTGAGAGCAGCTCGAGCGAGAAGATCCTGAATATATTTCTCTTGAGAGATGTAGAAGCCATCAGAGGTCGAGGAGATCTCAATCCCAAGAAAATAGCGAAGAGGACCAAGATCAGTCATGAGGAACTGGTCGTGAAGGCGGGCCTTAACAAAGGCAATGTAGTCAGAGTCGTCACCAGTGATGATCATGTCATCAACATAAAGAAGGAGAAGAGTCCGACCACGAGGAGATGTGTGAACAAACAACGCGGGATCATGATCACTGGGCAAGAAACCAGCGGCAGTCACCACAGAGGCAAAGCGCTCAAACAAGGCGTGAGGGGCCTGTTTAAGACCATAGAGGGAGCGGCGAAGTCGACAGACCATACCGTCAGGAGCATAGTACCCCGGTGGTGGCTGCATGTAAACCTCCTCACGCAACTCGCCATTAAGAAAAGCGTTCTGAACATCAAGTTGAGAGATAGACCAATGACGAACAGAAGCAACAGCAAGAAGAGTGCGAACAGTGGTCATATGGGCCACAGGAGCGAATGTCTCATCATAATCGCGTCCCTGCTCCTGCTGAAAACCACGGGCCACAAGGCGCGCTTTGTAGCGCTCAAGAGAACCATCAGAGCGAGTCTTAATCTTGTAGACCCACTTGCAGGTGATGGGACGGACACCGGAAGGGAGGGAAACCAGATCCCATGTGCCAGAGCGCTCAAGGGCAGCAAGCTCTTCGGCCATCGCAAGCTGCCATTCAGGCTGAGTCATGGCAGTCCGATAGGAAGTGGGCTCAGCAATAACAGAGAGACCGTACCGATCAGGAGATTAGCGGTCAGGCGGGGGGCGAGGCCGAGCACGGAGGTTATGAACCGGGGGAGGCGTGAAAGGAGGTGCACCAGAGGTGGAAGGAGCATCAGGGGAAACATCCTCAGAACAAGGGCGACGAGTATAGTGAAGAGGAAATGGTGAGAGAGGATGACGGACTGGAGATGATGGTGGAGAGTTGGAGGAGGAGGATGGGGAAGATGGTGTCGGTGGTGAAGGAGAAGGAAGAAGAGGTGCAGGCGGAGGAGGAAAAACATGAGGAGGCACATAGCAGGGTGTATCAGGGAGAAGAAGGAAAGAAAGATCGTCCACAGAGAAGCTCGAGGTAGAAGGACGTGGGTAGTAAGAGCGAGACTCGTCAAAGGTCACATCACGCGAGATGCGCAAACGACGACCAACAGGATCCCAGCAGCGATAGCCCTTGTGCTCATCGCTGTAGCCAAGAAAAACACACTCAACCGACTGAGCAGTCAGTTTGGTGCGTTCTCGCGGGGCAAGAAGGACATAGCACACACATCCAAACATACGAAGAGCTGAGTAGTCAGGAGAGCGACCAGTGAGACACTCCATAGGAATACCACCCTGCAGAGCAGTCGATGGCTGTATGTTGATGAGATAGGTGGATGCAGAAACAGCCTCGGCCCAAAAATGGGGTGGGAGAGAGGCGGCAATCATCAGAGCACGAGCCGTCTCAAGTAGATGACGATGCTTACGTTCGGCAACGCCATTCTGAGGATGTGCACTAGGACATGAGAACTGGGCAAGAGTACCCTGTTCCGCAAGAAAACCACGCAACAGCTGGGAGATAAACTCACCAGCGGAGTCAGCACGAAAAGTACGAATGGGCGTGGAAAACTGGGTGTGAACCATGGCAGCAAAACGTTTGTATATAGAGAGAACCTCGCTACGAGATTTCATAAAGTAGAGCCAAGTGTAGCGAGAGAAATCATCAATAAACAAGATATAGTAGCGGTGACCATCTTTCGAATCAAAGGGAGCAGGACCCCATACATCAGAATGAACTAAGTCAAAAGGACGCTGAGATACCGACTCACTGGTAGAATAAGGTAACTGGGTCTGTTTGCCAAGTATGCAGCCAGTACAAGGTAAAGAAACATCTCCAGATACAGACCCTAAGAGGCCTGACGAACTAAAGAAGACAAGCGAGAGCCACATAGGTGACCAAGGCAATGATGCCACTGCTGGAAGGACGCAGACGAAGAGGCAGCAAGAGCATGGGAGCTGGCTGAAGTGGTGGCAGCGGAAGGAACACAAAGCCAGTCAACCTCCCAAAGGCCCTCTGACTCACGGCGCCGGGGGCCAGCACCAATCAAAGCCTTTGTGCGACGATCCTGAATGGAGCAAGAGTCGGTATCAAGGATGACACGACAACCAGAATCAGTAAGTTGGGCAGCGGAAAAAAGATTCATGGTGAGGCGAGGAACATGTGAAACACTAGGAACAGAAAAAGATGGAGTGGAAAGAAGACCACGGCTAGCAACAGGAAGAGGTGTGCCATCAGCGGTAAGAACATTAACAGGTGAATCAAGAGGTCGGAGAGAAGACAGCACAGAAGAATCAGAAGACATATGAAAAGAGGCGCCAGAATCCAAAACCCACGAAGATGTACCTGACTGTGTAGATGCCTGCGGTGGGGGAGCAGTGGTTGCAGTCACAGCAGCAGCGGAACCGGTCGACGGAGAGCCTGAGGAAGCTAAGAGACGCTTGAGCCTCATAATGTCCTGGTCAGTGAGTGACGCGGTCGAGGAGGATCCAGGAGTCCCACTGGAAGAGGAGCGCCTCTGGTCTCGCTTCTTCTCACGGCAATCAGACTCTGGGTGACCTGGCCGAGAGCAGTAGCCACAGAAGG
>NC_057799.1:608008709-608009786 GCF_018294505.1 Triticum aestivum
GGTGGCCAACACTGATGGAACCACAAGTAACCCAGCAGAGCGTAGGCGGGTCTCTTCAGCACGAAGCTCAGCAAGTACCTCCGAGATAGGAACACGACCACGAGCGAGCAGGTGAGCACGGCGCGGCTCGAACTCAGAGCGAAGACGAGATAAGAACTCGTGAACCCGCTGAAACTCCAAATCGGACCGTGTAGTCTGACAGCAACGGCAAGTTTCACAAACGACGGTCCGAAGAGAGTCAAGCTGACGCTAGATGGCAGAGCACTGTGAATAGAACACATCAACAGAGGAATCACCTTGCTGGAGTGCATGCTCCTGACGCACCACAGATAGATAGAGAGCATCACCAGAGGGCTGATAGCGCTGACAGAGATAAGACCACATCGCTGCAACTGTGCCAAGTCCCATGAACTCCGAGGCAAACTGAGGAAGGACACTCGCAGTAAGAACAGCAGCAGCACGAGCATCATCATTGCACCACTGAGTGTAAGCAGACATAGCATCACGATAGGCAGAAAGGGGCATCCGAATAGGCTGACATCTGCTGATCATAGGCATCAACTGCAGTATCATCGAGAGCCTTGGCGACATCGCGATCAGCCTGAGAAGCATCAGCAGCAAGAACCGGCGGTGCTGGCGGGGTAGGAGCCACGGGAGCAACAGGGCAAGGCGGACAGGGGACCTCGCCAGAGAGAACACCCCACAGAAGGAGATCACGCATGTGGATACGCATAAACCCCGCAAACTCGGCATAGTTGGTGCCATCGAAGATCACCGAGCACCGAGGAACGGCGACATAGCCCGAAGAAGACATGAGGAGCTTTTTTTTGGTCAACTGCTACAGTAGACTACTACAGGAGACCCCGATCCAGATCGGGATCGGGCTCGCGCTGGCTCAATCCAGCCCCGATGGAGGAAGCGGGGGGGAAGGGCGAGCGTGGGAGTGGCCGGCCCTGGGCAGCACCGGCTGCAGCAGGAGGCGGCCAGGGGCGGCAGGTCGCGGGGAGGTGGCTGCCGGGCGCGGGGAGGCACGGGGAGGTGGCTGCCGGCCGCGACCGAGCACGGGAAGGCGCGGGG
>NC_057799.1:608010135-608043324 GCF_018294505.1 Triticum aestivum
CAGGCCGCGGCCGCGCTCGGGGCGGCGCGGGATAGCGACGGCAGGCCGCGGCCGAGCTCGGGGCAGCGCAGGCCGGGGCGAGACGGCGTGGCGGCGGGGAAGGAGGGAGCCGGAGGCGAGGGAGGAGGTGGCCGGCGCCGGCGACGAGGTAGAGGGAGGCCGGCGACGAGGGAGCTAGGCACGGAGCTGCGAGCGTGCGGGGGCGGGAGAGGAACCTAAGCTTCTGATACCATGTTAGGAATGGGCAACTAACTTTACTGAGGGCCAAAGGCCAATACATATATATGTGTGGTAAAGTGCAGGAAACCCCTTATACAATGGGGATAAACCAGAAAGAGACTATACACATCTAACACTATCTATTATCAGCATCATCTGAGAAGAAGAATTTGTTATCTTAATCCTCAAAAAATTATATCTATAAAGTGTTATAAAGTGTTGCTAAATCTCAGTCGACTGAGACTTTGTTATGTCTAAGTAGCTAGTGCTATAATTGTGAGATTTTGCATGAAAATTCGTGCAATTCTTTTTAGTTTTTTTCTTTTCCATATATGATGTCATTTGATTCAGACTTGATTAAATCTCACCCGACTGAGGTCTATTCACACCCATTATATATTATTAGTTGAATGTCACTACTTTTAAAGTGATGATGTTTGTGGGTAATGGCAACCAACAAAGGTAGCCCACATAGAGTTCTCTTCGATTTACGAATGCAAGCATGGCGTAAATCTTTTCTTAAGGCTCAGATACTAACTCTTTCTGATGATAACTACGGGTAGTGTCTAACAATCGGTTTTTCATTTGGTTATCAGTCGAATTTTTGTCCAGTGGTGCTTTTGTCATCTGTCCATGGTCGCTGAATGCATAGGTCCTGGAGTCTCGGCCGATTTGGTCCACATCGACATTCCATCTTTGCTTCCAGATCAACGTTCGACGCTCGCCCTACCATGTCAGCATCTCCGACAAGGAGGACCAAGGAAGCCAAGACAGCCCAGGAGCATCTCGGCTGATGAGCAAGGTCGTCAGAATCGCGATACTATCATACAACTCTACGGTTTTTACGATCCAAACTACTAACCCCTCTGATACGATTTTCATTCATTAAATCTAAATTTCTATCATCCTGGTAGCTACAATTCTATGATCTATGATTCTACCATCAGAGTTTCGATCCAATTCAGAATCACGATTTGCTCGTGAGAGCTACGCGGGCCAACCCACATTACAACGGCCGAGAGTGTACTAGTGCAGTGGACACAGTGAACCGCTCCTGTACTTAACTGCGAGTCCAAGAGAGAAAATGGTATCCACTGGATCACAGGGCAACGGCACCCAACGACTCTCACGTACCCCCGTTTCCCCTTAACAGCTAGCGCTACCAAATTATTGTAATCGATGCATTGTACCTATAGCTACTAAATATTGTGAGTGATTGTGTGATCCGGTGAGGTGCTCACATGTGGTATCGGACACCAGCCATCACTCTTCCCGGCCGCGCGATCTAGCATAATTCGTCGAAACCAGGCGTCTCCGGCACATCTACAGATCGAGGTTATGGATCCGACGATGAAGGAGTACATGAAGAGGATCACATCCTCCATGGACGCATTTCTCCTCCATCTACGCAACTACATGGCAGTGGTGCGCATGAACTCCCTCAAGCTTGACAATCTGGTCGTCAGGTGACCCGACCTACAGTGCCGCGTGGCGGAGCTGGGTAGCGCGGTAACAGATTTTCAACAAGGGTGTGCGCCTGCGGTGGTGGTGTCCGGTGCGGCAGCGTCAGGGCCCTCTAACAATGAGCCCGTCCTTTCGGTGGCTGGTGATCTACCCGATGCTGATCATAATTGATGCTGATGCCAATGCAAAGGAGCTACCCCATGGCTCCGATGACCATGGTGATGCATTCTTACACCGGGGGAAAACGCCGGTGGCCACATCGATGCCTCTCCCGGGCACTGGTCAATTCAATTTCTAGTCTCCTATTTTGTGTCGCAGTTCCTTCCCCTCCGCCCATGCTTGTCAATTGCTTGCTGGTTTGGGGGCAAGCTCATCCATCGATCTGTTTTCCCCAATTCTCCAGTGTACATCCCAAGTTGTGGAAAACATTGTACGAGCAGTATTTTAATATATTTGGGATACACAATTCATTTTGGATGCCCATGGCTGCGCTGAATTTTGCCACTTCTGCATTTGTTTGGCTGCAATCGGTTCAACACAAGTTGTCTGAATTCGATTGGTAATAGTTCACTACAGTTCTTTGTATACATTTTGGGCGGGATAAAGAATCGGTTGCTTATTCATTAGTTTTATACTGTCTGTCAAACTACTTCGATTGCAGATTACATCGAACGATTTGAGAAAATTGTTAGTCATCTTGCATCTTATTCCTATTCCATTCACCCTTACAATTATTTGACTCGTTTACTTTTGAGCGGTGGTGCCCATACAACGCCCACCTGATCTGGACACGCCGTGTTCCCTGGCCTTGCTCCAGCAGGAGGTTGTGGCCGAGGCGTACCCAACACATCAGTTGCAACCTACGCCAAGGGCGGTGGACGCGGAGTCTTGTCCATGTGTGCCGCTTCCCCTACCGCCACCACAACCGCCTCGGGCAGCGCCTAATCTAGTTCCTACAACTGCAACTGATCGTCGAGGCATTGAGGGCGCTCGTGCAGATCACGCCAAGGTCAAGGCGCTCCAGGAATATCATCGCGCACGCAGAGTATGCTTCAAGTGTAGCGAACACTAGGGACGTGATCACGCGTGCGGCGTGCCCCACCACTGTACAGCTCCCCCTAAATTAAAAAATTGAAATATTATTTTATGCAATAAAGTCAATTTGGGCAGTAATAATAATTCCCTAAATTTATATTGCGGTTTATTAGGTGTCCAAAATATTTTTTTAAACTCCAAAAAAATATTCGAATATTTCCCAATTATTTAATTTTGAAGAAGTCATATTATCTTCTCTCTTCTGTTTTCTTTTTAAATGGAAAATGGTTTGAATATTATAAATCCAAATAAACTTTCAAATACAACCAAATTTAAAACAGGCATTTTGGGAAAGTCAATTTATTCCCCCTCTATTTAAAATTTAGTTAAACTCTCAAAAGTTTTAGATTCATCTCACATTCATATAACAGCAAACAAAACAATCTTTATTTTATATAACATTCCAAAATTCAGAATTTTGGGATGTTACATCTGCGCATGACAAATGGTGACTAATGCCATTGAGGTTAGAGTCCTACCACAACAAACCATTTCATCAATAATTAAATCCTAACCTTTATGTCCTCTTCCTCTATCTGCATCACCACTATCTGCTTGCAATTTTATTTCCATATAGCACAACATCATGCACATCGATATTCCATGTATGCTTCTAAATGATCGTCACAATATCCTCTCACTCTAATGGTTTATGTAGCCTGCCTATCTAAGGCTAACTATAACTATTGGTGTATAACATAAAAGGATGTTATTAATTTCTTTTGTCGCTTGATCTTCTCATAGATTAATTTTGTGTCCAGGTTGTTCTGCATCAACTTATATTCCAATGGAACAAAAATCAGATTCTAATTTATTTGATTTTAGTCGGTTAAATTCTATATTTAAGCTCGAGACCTATAGTTGAAGTATAGATGATGAAATTTGATTTAATAATTTGTTTTATTATTGTTTAGAACTTCGTAGATTGACTTGTGTTCTTTATCTATATAAAGACACATATATAGTTTTTAGATTATAATGACTAATGTTGTGGCTTCTCTATTTTTTTCAGATTGGATAACTGTCAACATGATTAATATATATGTCGTTCCACTCTCCCTTGAGTTACTGGTTTCCATCTTTTCAATGCAAAAATGTATGTGGTCATGCAATATCGCTCATGTATATACGTACCAGGATTTCTTTAAAAAATGTACAGTAGGATAGGCTTACCATGTGGCACACTTGATGAAAAGTAGGCTAGGCTTGGAGGATATGAATGTGTTCCTGTTCCAGGACGTCCATGCATGCGCATGAGTCTATCTCGGGCCGCCTGTGCCCAACGGCATGATCATATCCACGGCGACGAACTCCATTAGCCTGAATGCATACCTACACGTCTAACTCTATGGATATGCTCTATCTGGACTGCTAGTTCTGCCACTCCAAAATCAGTTTTTTGGTCTTCCATCCTAAAATTATGCCTAGACTTAAAGCTCATTCTTTTTACGAGTTAACACAAGGAAATTTCTCGATTTGGAGTACCCCTTGGTGTCCTCTTTGGACTTTTGTTTATTATCAGCTCATCATTCAGCCTCCTGGATACATTTACCCTTCTCTGGTTAAGGATCTTTGGCTACCTAATCAGAAAGTTTGGGACATTAATCTCATCAACACTCTCTTCCAACAGCCTTTAGCGTCTGCTATTATTCAGATTGGTATAATTCATGAGGACAATCCAGATATTCTTTGTTGGGATCTGACTCCTAATGCTCTGTACTTCGAATCTACTTACAAATTGTGTGTGCATAGGATATTCATGCCAACCCAAGACATACTCCTTCACAAGTCTCTTTGCAGGTCAAAGATCTTCTCAAGATGATTTGGAAACAAAAGATGATGATTCCTAGGGTCCAAACTTTCACTTGGAGACTCCTTCGAAAAGCTCCTCCTACAGGTTTGACGGCTGGCCGCTTCTCTATTCATATATCTCAATTTTTCTGTAGATGTGGCCAGCAAGAGGATGAGATGCACCTGTTTTTCCGTTGTGATTTTGCGAGAGCTGCTTGGTTTTGTCATCCGTGGTTCATTAGAACAGATGTGCTAGTTCAGAGTTATTCCAATATACATAGCATTCTCATCAGATACAGTCTCAAAATCGTACTTGTACCTCAATTCCTACTAAATAGTTCCTTTGCAGGGGAGAACAATTAGGTATGACCTTCTTGTAGCAGGGCCAAAAGTATACTCAGTTGAAGCTTTCAAGTGCAAAAAAATCTTGGGTTTATCACAAGGTGCTGCTGCTACTGGAATTGGTATCTACCTTTCTTTGCCACAGGATCAGATGGATGTTAATGTGCAGATTCAAGCCTCCACCATCATCACAAATACTACTTTGCAAGCTGAAGTTTTGGCCCTTCTTTTAGCAGCTCAAGTGGCCAAGAGACTCCACATTTCTCGGCACACTTTGCTCACTGATTGTCTATCTTTGGCGTCATTGGTGGCTAGCAGAGAGATTACAGAGTCTACTACTCCTTGGACTATTAGAAAAGATTTAGCCGATTTCTTCTGCTACTCCACAGATCTTCAGTCTCAGGTGTTTCATATTTCTAAGGAGATCAATGGTATTGCTCACAATGTAGCTCATCGGGTTCTAAGATCACCAGGTTCTAAGATCAGATGTGTTTTGTTTTGCTTCAGCTCATAGGAATATGACTTGCCCTGTAGTTTCTCTTCTTTCTAATTTTCAGTTCCAGGGCTTTGTGTCATGTTGCACGTTGCTACTGAGCTGAAATGATAAAGTTTGGCGCTTTGTGCGCCATCTGTTGTTTAAAAAAAAGTATGCCCATTTTCTTCTAATCTTTTTTGCAGTATACGTACTTCTGAATTAAATTATTAGTAAGCATCGCAAATACTAACGTGTTCATTAAGGTAAACCCAACCATAGCATTAAGATAAATTAGTCCCCTTTCATCCTATATGTATCGATCCCTACACTCAGCCACGGCAATATCTACCACTCCGGCCGGCCTATGCATAGTTCTCTTCAATGTACAACTAACCCTCAAGTGTGATCCACGTATGCGTGCATTCATATGGTGCGCATCAAAGGACAACAACAAAATAAAACATGCAACTCAAACCAATCACGGTCATCAATTAACTCATAGGACAAAAATAATCTAACTCAGACATAAAAGCGATGAAACAAATCATTGGATAATATCTATACTGCTATACAGTGTACCAATAATATGACATAGGAGCCGTTGGATCTTTACAATCAGGCGGCTGTAGTTAAATGATTCTAAGTTCAAAAAACATGGCCGCACAAGTGCTATTAGATCTGACAATCCTACGGCCAGTAAGCCAGGGATTCACCGTAGGGCACCATTCTCCTCTCATCGGCGATGTGATGTGACGTTTGGTTCAGAACTTCCACGTGAGGACCTAGCTTTACGCAGTGAGCTGGCCATGTAGTGTACGCCAATCAAAGTTTTGGTTACCGAATGGTGCATATTTACCGAGAGGGACCGTTAACGTGGTTACCATGGTTACCACAAAATTTTAAGCAAATTTCAAATGAATTTCAAACGAAATTTAAAATTAAATTTTGAATTCAAATCCTTTTAAAATAGATATAGATAGCACTTGAACTTATATTTATCATAAAAGAGCTACTAGCTCAGTGGAACCTTGTTTACACATGTGCTGTCAATTGCTGCCATACTTTACTATACATTGAGCGTTTGAATTCAAAAAAATGGAAATATTCGAATTTTTTAGCTCGAAATGCCCATTTGCCGAGGGGGGGGCGAAATATGCAGTAACTGTGTAAATCTCGAAATTTCGAGCGGTAACCAAAACCCTGATGCCAATACAGGCTAGAAGTGCCTAGAGAAATGTCGATGCAGATGCTACCTAGCAGCCAATAGTACCATAGTACTAGCAGTTTACTGTTGAACGCATGGAAGAAGTTTTTTCTCAAAAGAAGCAGTACACCGTATAAAAGAGTAGCACATGGCAGTAGTGCTGGCTTTTGAAAGAAATATTTAACCATCTTGTAGAAAATTTAGATGTAGTATTTTTTTTTACATGATGTTAGTTTACTTAAAACACCATGAGGTTGAGGGCACATGAATGAAATAAAAATTATGAGAAAATTACGATTTAAAGGTCTGAAAACGTAAATTAATTAGATCAAACTAATTTTTTCTGTATTTCAAATTTAAATTTGAAAAACAACTCCCTCAATCTCATAATATATGATGTTATTACAAATATTTGTGCTACTGTGATTAGAAGTGAAGAGCAAAAAGAGTTTCCACTAGAAAGCGAAAATATAATTTTCAAAATTAAATGATAATTTTATCAAAACATAGGTGGTTTAATTTTAATTTAATGATTTTGTATTGTGATTATACATAATAATCTCACGTGCAAAGCACGTACAAATTACTAGTAATTCATAGATCAAAAATCATGTTCAAGTACGGGATTACAGAGGTTTGTGGGATAGACCACTGCATATAGAGGGAGGAAGGTGGTGGACATGTTGATGAAGACGGCGAAGTTGATGGAGACAATCGCCACAATGTTGGTTCCCTTGGCAGCACTCCGGAGCCACCAGAAGAGAGGGGGAGAGAGGCCCTTTCCTTCCTCCTCTACCTCTCCCCTAGACGGGGAAAGATTTCCTCCTCTGTTCCATGGTGTTCTTGGCCTCCCAAGGCGAGAGACTCCCTTGAGATTGGATCTAACTTCCGTGGATCCTCTGTTCCATGGTGTTCCTTGGGCAAGGCCCTTTTTTCTCAACAACAAAAAACTGGGTCAAGTCCATAACTTAGAAACGAAAATCCCTTTATCTCAAAACAAAATCCCAAACCGAGTCTATATACAGGAAATCCCTATTTCATGCTCGTCGCGTGACCAGACGCATAAGGATTGAGCGCATTGGGCCGACCTAGTTAGGTGATCTCGTTCGTTCGGTATTCAGAACCTTCTAGCAAGTTCATGTTCGTTTTTAGGAACCTTCTAGAAGGTTATCAGAGCCGTTTTCCCTCTTTTCTTCTGTTTCTTTATATATTTTTCGTTCATTTTTTGTTACCTTTTCCTTTTTCATTGTTCATTTTTTGGTTTTTCGGCTTTTCCTTTTTAATTTCTATTCAAAAAAAGAATTAAAAATGGGTTTTACAAATTATTTAGAATTTTCAAAATATGTTCTTGTTTTACAAAAAATGATCAAAAATTTCAATTTTTGTTTGCATCATTTGAAATTTGTTTGCAATTTTTAGACAATGTTCATGTTTTTAAATTTTGTTTCTGAATTTCAAAAAATGTTCCTGTTTACAAAATTTTGTTTATTTTTTTCCTTTCCCTTTTTACTAAAAAGTTCGGGGATTCAATTTTTTGTTTGAAAATTTGAAAAATTCCTGCTTTCATAATTTGTTCATCAAATTCAATAAATGTTCCTGTTTTCAAAAAATGTTAAATTTCAAACAAGGTTCCCTTTTTCAAATTTGTTCATTCAAAAAGTTTTCGTATTTTTAAAATAATGTTCGACACATTCAAAAAATCTTGTTTTTCAAAAAAAAAACTACCACCGTTAAGCTGATTTGCTACGATGGTGAACGGCGGTGCGCGCAGCGTGCACCCGTGGGGTGAGCGTCGACGGTGAGGACGGCGGGACGGTGCACCCAATGCTGCAACCACAGGTCGGGAGAGCTGCACCCACTATGGGGTGGAGGCTGCAAGCAACCATGGACGAGCTACACGTGGGGTGTTGCAAAGGGGGGAGGGGGTGAGGGAAACGACCGTGGAGATGGACGGCAGGGCAGCAACGAGTGAGACGTATGACGAGGGCAGCGGTGCTCGGAGGAGCCGGCAAGCTGGGCGGGGCCTCTCCTGCTGCCCGCATGGATCTGGTGCGTGTTGGGGAAGAAAGGGAAGGGAATCAGACGGTCCAGCATGGTTTGATCTGGCGGCTCGCGCGTCGCGCATGACCGGCCTAAATTTGGGCCGGCGCTCCAACACCTATCAGTGCCCATATAGAAAAGTCCAAAATAAACCTTAAAACCCAGTCAGAATCAAACCTTCACATTCTAATCCCAGAAGTTGACACCCTGGACTTATTGATCCCAGTCAATTAGATCTGTTTGTCACACCGGGAAAAGGATGATCCCGGTCGGGATTACTAGCTTCTGTCACTAACCATTGGGGCCCACATGTCATCTCCGTCTTCCTCGCTCTCTTCTCTGGCTTGCCGACCCACCTCCACTTGGTCAACCGTCACAAGCTTGCCTGCTCTCCAGGCGTCGTTCCCCGCTGTCGACTTCGCGGGCGGCGGCTACGAGGGGCAAGAACGCCCAAGTCCTCAATATGCTGCTGGATCACACCATGCCTCCGAGGTGCTCGACATATTGCCGCGACGAAGGGTGTCGACGGTGACAGCAGCAGTCCCCCTGCCTTGTTGAGCACGAGCTGCTGACCTTTGCGGAATACACCGTACCGGCGGCTCTGAAGTTTGTCAGCTCGTAGTGGTACTTTTTCTTGCGGGGGGAGCTTGCAGTGGTAGTTGACGGTACGTGGTGCACGACATCCGGAGATGACGGTAGTACTAGAACACTTGCATGGCTTCTACGGCTAGCTGTAAAGGTGTCCCGGTGCAATGTGCTAAAAATAACTGTCACTTTGTACTACAAGCTGTATCGTTTTCGTGCAGAAGCAGAGCTTGCACTCGCCTGACAAGATGTTGAACGTGGCCGGCCGGCCGGCCGGCGCCGGTCGATGTGCTACCCAGTCGAAATGTTCACCACATCCGGCAGGAGCAGCTACGCCACTGGGCTGTTCGGCCCACGGGAGCTAAACGCGGCCACCACCGGCATCGGGTGCACGTCGAAAGTGGTGCTGGCGCGCCACCTCCGCGCCGGCACCCGACTCCACGTACCTCCTTATGGCGTCGCCGCAGTTGTCGTCGACGGGGAGCAAGTGGTCGTCCGCCACGATTGCCTCGCCGCTCTGCCCGGTGTTCGCGAGCACCATCCCGATGCCGCCCGCCGCTTCACCACCTGCCCCTTTTCCGCGCGCAAAGCTCTCGTGGCGGTCACACAGGACGGACCTTGCCCTTGAGTGCCGTTTTTGACTTTTATCTTGTGCATCTGAGGTTGTGTCAAGACTTTTTTTTTTAAGAGTACGCCTAGGCGTACCATATTTTTATAGAAGGCAGAAAACTTGTATAAAAAACTACAACTTGCTGCGAACAACAAGTGTAGCAAGAACTCCAAATTTCCAAATTCCAACACGACAATTACATACACGAAGCAAAAGGGTATGTCCTAAACCAATCATCTAACCGCCTCACAACAAACGCCGGACTCCTCGAAGCACAACAACTTCAACTGAAATTTCCTTGCCAACGCACTACCCACCCTTGGATGCCTAAGAGGAGACGGCGAGTGGATAGCGGGACTCGGTCAGTCCCGAAAAAGCCATCATCTTGGAGCATACATAGCGCCCACAAAGATCAGCTCGAACAGCGCCAAGCACCGGAGAACCACCAACAGCACTCAAGCCAAGTCTCCACCGCGATGCTCTCAACAGAGTAACGACGCAAACCGCCGCCATCGCCGGTCCTGGAATGGACCAAGGTTTTCGTGTCACGACCGGTTTTTCAATAAAATAATTATTGAGAAACCAATCCCTGTTACGGACCAGCGAGGAAGAATTCCTTCTCACTGATAGACAATATATTGGTCACAGAAGAAAAATACCAGGAGTACTAAATATAATACAAGGTTGAGCAGAGACTGCCCAACAATTTATTACATGCACGCCGATAAAACAACACGGCGGATAGGGTGGCAAACTACTAACTCACGATAATGACGATGGTGGAGATATCACCGCGAGGCGAGTGATATGACTCCAGAAGACTACAGCTCTTCGAGCGTCGGAGTGAGGCTTGAGAAGACTTATTGCGGGTGGCGGAAGCGTAAACAAAGCAAGTGACCAAAATCCGGGATCGCGCAGGACTGACTGGGACTCCTCTAGGCATCGGACGCGCTATCGAACTCTTCATCCAAGAGATCGCCTTCGTCAACATCTGGCCAAATCAACAAGCCAGGTGAGTACTATGAAAGTACTCGCAAGACAGTTCGGACATAAGGTATAACAAATGCGAACATGAAATACATGAATAAGTTAACCAGTACGATCAGACATAGAGGTAATAAATACTGGGTGCCAAACGAGTGTCTGAAAGACTCCTCGAGCGGAAAATGCGGAATAATAATACTGGTGTGAAAGACTCCTCGAGCGGAAAATGCGGAAAAATAATACTGGTGCCAAACGAGTGTCTGAAAGACTCCTCGAGCGGAAAATGCGGAAAAATAATACTGGTGCCAAACGAGTGTCTGAAAGACTCCTCGAGCGGAAAATGCGGAATAATAATGCCACAGTCGGGCGTCGAGGCGACACCACATAAAGGGCTTATAACAGAAAATAAAGACAGTGCTTGCCACAGTCGGACGTCTGAGCGACATCGCATAAAGGGCTTATATATAATGTAAGAAGTAAAAACACGCCACAGTCGGACGTCTGCGCGACGTCACATAAAGGGCTTATATCACAGCTCAATAATACAATAGTTTGAGAACATAATTTATCACAAGCATGAAACAAATATAAAGTTAGTCCTTCCACAGGAATAACAATAAAACTGGATTACCACCTGAACTTGCTCACCGGGAACGGGTTTTTTCCACGCGGATAGATATGGATATAAGGTTTACACTACTTGATCATGGACACGATTATTTGGAAGGAATTGACTCTGCAGAGTTTGTACTTAACCACAGCCAACGGATTTCAGTAGTCACGGGGACTAGTTCCGTCTGCGGCGTTTTGGAAGAAACACGTCTAACCAGTACACACCCAATTTAACCATCCGAAGCCAGGGATCACCCTCGGCATCGTTCAAGAAAAACCTTGAGACGGGGAGGCTACAACCTCGCGTAGCATGGGATCAAATTTCTATATGCGCGCTATAAGGGGGTGCCCCCCCTCTCGGTCCCAACCGGAAACACCCATGCCCCCTGACCGGATGACTGGCTTTAATCCTGGGCCAAGGTACCATCATCCCGGCCTCTCTGTTTGGTGTGTACACGGAAAGAGGTTACCAACTTACTAAACCGCATCCCTGGCAATGAGACATGTGGTAGCACGGAAAGGGAAAAGAACGGTAACGCGGCTCCAACCACGTTAACGTCGGGGGAAAGTCGGATGACGCAAGGCTGGCATGCTACAACAGTACCACCTTGCTGCCCTTCATGTCACCACATGATTAGGCCATCTCTCATCAGAGATCATCACAACTTTGGAACATGCGGAAAAGAAACGATAACGTGGCTCCAACCACGTTAACGTCGGAAAAAGTCGGATGACGCAAGGCTGGTATGCTACAACAGTACCACCTTGCTGCCCTTCATGTCACCACATGATTAGGCCATCTCTCATCAGAGATCATCACAACTTTGGAACAACCGGGTAGTTGCCTCACAAGCAACAGGGTATTTACCGACACTCATATGCCACGCACCAACTTTCACGCAAACATGCAAAACACCTGTCATATCAAATGTTCAAAACATGCTTGCCTGGTTCGGAGAAGTCGGAGTCTAGCTCGGCGAAGTTCGCGGCTCCGTCACCTCTCCCGGAACCTACGGCAATCACGAAACGGGTACTAACGTGAAAATCAACACATGCACAGAAACTTTGCCAAATATTTTCCAAATAAATCCCATAAAAAACTAGACAAAATTTTAAGAATGTCAGAAAAAGAATCACTCAAAAATACCCTTTTATTAAAAAGTTATAAAGGTTTCTGTCCAGGGACCTTTCTGTAATGAAACAGAAAAGTTCCAGGGTTTTAACTGAGAAAACAGAAAATGGTTCGTTTGGAAATGCGCAAGCGCAAGAGAGAAAGCGTATTTTGCCCGAAGGCGCCAACAGAAAACGGTTCGCGACTAAAAGAACAGAGGCTGACACGCGGGGTTCGCATGTCAGGTTTGAAAAGGCTCGCCGGCGCCCGAAGACGGCGGTGGACGCCGGCGTCGAACCACGGCGAGTTAGGAGAAACGGAGGGTACCGAGAGCTTCAGTGTCTTCTTCCACGTCGGTGGGTGGTGGACTCGTCCAACGGGGAGCACCACGTCGACGGCGACACTATCTCCGGCGGACGGCGGTTCGGGTGAGGATGGGGAACTCCGGTGGAGGGCTGCAAGCTTCAAATTGAAGTGCGGGTCAGAACGAGAGATGCATGGTGAAGCTACTGGCAAGAGAATGGAGGCGGAGGAGCACACACGGGGGTGAATCGGGCTGGATCCCGTGGCGGGTCGCGGCGGCCGGAGTCGAGGAAGGAGACCTCCTCGGGGCTCTCCCAGTGGCTAGGCATGCTCTAGGGGAAGTGCAGGGCTGGTGGGTGCTCGAGTTGAAGCTCGGGGCCTCTATTTATAGGCAGATCGACGGGGTGGCCGTGAACGGAGAATCTCCGGCGAGCGATTACGGCGGAGCAGTGGATTGGAAGGAGGTTTGAGCGGTCGGGCAGCATCAGTGGAGATTACTGGAGTTGTTCCACTGCTAAACGGAGCTGGCCCCGGCGTAATGGCGTCTGTCCACGGTGAGGTGACCGCACGGGCTCAACGGCGGCAGAGAGCGCGCTCCGCGCCCTGCGGTTCACGACGAGAGCGGCAGCGCATTCGGGGGAGTGGAAGGCCACGCGGCGGGCTCCGGTGGTTTGGGCGGCGCTGGGTGGAGTCGTCGGCGCCGTGTCTCCCGCTGGCGTCCGCAAAGCCGCCGCCGGCGTCAGTCACGGGGCGGCGCACCTTCTGCTGCTCGTCGCCGACGCCCGCAAGGTGCCAGGCGCTCGTGCGGTGCAGGAACAAGAGGGCGGGGACGAGGAGCAAGGCGACGCAAGGGTACTGGCGAGATTGATGCCCATCTCTGAAGAAAACGACAGCAAGTCACTGCAGTGTTCTCTGAATTTCTGAATGTGACAAAGACAGTGCACTGCAGGTGTTCGACAGAAGGTTTTGGCTATGAGATAAATTTTTCTGGAGCTGTAACTTGGTGAGATGACCACTCAATGCACCCAGAGGCTGCATGATTTTACTTGGAATTTTTGGAGAGAGTTTTGAATGAATTTCACCAAATTTGGCAAATCTGGTCCAAACTTGCAGCAGATGTAGTTTGAAAATTTTGAACTGGAGACCAGTGGATCTTCATGGTTCTAGGTTGAGGGTTCAAAGGACTAGGAGGGGAAAAAGGTTTGGTGGCAAAAATCAAAACAGAAAAAGGAGTTCCTTTGTAAATCTCCAAGTGCTAGAAGAGAAGACAGAAATTTATTTGAATAGAATTTGAATGAAAATGATCACATGGGGAGGTTCAACTTGCTGGATTTGATGCAAATCATGATCCAAAGGTGAGGAAAGGGTTAGGAGAGAGGATTTGCACTAATGCCATGGTAAGAAGGAATAGTTGAAAGTGGCAAAGGACTTTCCAAAAGCCATAGTGCATTCTCAAAAAGATTTTCAAAGGTTATTCTCTCAAATGAAAAACATTTTGTCTTGAGCCCAAATGAAGAGCAAGAACTCCCAAGGCCAAAGGCAGATCTTGGGTGAATCCAAACAAAACTTTTGCCATAAAGAAAATATATGGGAGGGAGAGTTCTCTTGAAGAAAAGTTTTAAATCACTCCTCTCAAGTCAAATAAAACCTCTTGAAAAATCCAAATAAAACTTAGGTGTCACATTTCGCCCGAAGACCACAACCCGATTAAGGAGAGATGCCACACACCTTGGCGACGCCTCCAAGAAGGAAAACGACCCCCACATGCACCGTCGCCGCCAGCTCCGACTGAAGACGAGAAGGATTTTCATCCGAACCGTCGCGCACCTCCCACCTCTGTCAACAGGTTGGGCCAGACTGTCGGGGACACACCGCCGCTGCCGCAACACCTGGCATCGTGAAGAAATCGCCGCGAGACACCGATCCCTCACACGGCCGAGAGCACGCCAACCACCATCCAGCACCTGCAGATGGTCGAGCAGAAAACAGGTTGTGTCAAGACTCAAGAGACGGGCGTTGGGTTGGGAGGGCCCGCCGCTGATGTGGCAAAATTCGTTGTGCTATGAACCATCTCGCCTCTTTGCGTTGGTGTTGCACGGCTCCGCCCGCCGCTGCCGGAGTAGCGAGCCGACCGGCTCCTCCACGGAATCATGCGGATGGTCTACTCCCTATGAGCGACGGCGCCGCTGCTGCTGCTGATCAGGGCTGGCGCGTACGCGGCGCTTGTGCAAAGCATCAACACCGTCGCCGTCCGGGACTGCCTGCCACAAGCTCCCAGCTCAGGACCGGCGACCGGCGCAGCCGCCCGACACCGTCGCTGGCTGAGGTCATGGTGCACAGGCCGAGGTCCGTGAGGCGCAAGGTGGACGCCGTCGCTGCGGGAAGACAGACTCCGCCTGAATCCCGATGTTTCCCACCGGCGCGCCCGGGCCCGGCTGCTCCTCGCCAAGCCCGGCGCCCAGCTCGTGAGAGCACCGCGCGCGGGTCGTCCAACATGAACGCGCGCCCGAGCTACTCCCTACGGGCTACGATGCAATTGGATACATGATGGGGCGGTGGCGTTCCAGTGCGGCGGCTGCGACACCCTGCTCACCGTCCGGAAGTGCAACACCAACTGGTTCGACACAGCTTCGTCCCCCAAAAACCAATCAACCGCCTGCTTCCGTGCATTCGTGCTGCGGTGACCAAAAGCATCGAGCAGCACATGTGCCCAACTCAAAGTTGCAGCCTCTTCTTGTTATCAAGTTGGATCTGGACACGGTTGCCAACTTGGGCTGGAGGCGGCGGGCAGCCAGAGTGCCAGACAGCCATGGGGACTGCTACTGCACAGGCCTGGTGCTTGCGGAGTTCTCTTCCGGAGTTTGCAAGGCTTCCGCTGGGCGGCGGTTCGAAAAGGCGCTGGATCGGTGATGATTTGCGCCGGCGGGAGCGAGATTTTTCACGGCAACGGCTGTCGGCTGTATGTAAGCAAGCCTGAAAATATATTATAGGTAAGCCAATTTTTTGGGCCGTTAGATCGATGATCCAACGGCCAACCTTCTTTCTTCTACCTCTAGCTTTCTTCCTTCTCCAACCGTTCCTCCTCACGCAGACTTGACTTACCCAAATTAGAAAATTACAAATTCAGTCAACTTATATATTGTGACTTGTGAGAAACTATAGCGAATCAAGTATCGTAGCTCATACGGAGCGAGTATATGATGGTGTAAATTAAGAACTAGCGCGACGCATAGGTCTCTCTGACGCTCATTGCTCAAAGGCTCAGTGGCAGTGCAGGGGCAGGGGCAGGGGCAGCAGGCGCCGTAAAGCATGTGAACTGGTACGGCGCGTCGCCAAGGTGGCCGCAGAGGCCACCGGAGTTCTCGCAGTCTCTGCACCTCCCTTCCAGCGCCCGCGTCCACCTCAGTTCGAAGCCTCTCCGCAGAGCCCGGAAAACGCGGTGGATCCACCTGCTGCCCCCCAGCGACGACCTGAGCACCGGCATCCCCACGACGTCCTGGCAGAGGCTGTTGAACTCGTACGGAAGAAGGTAGTCGCCGTCCTTGAATGCGTACGTATGGTGCACGCCATCGGCCTCCTCCAGGCAAGCCACCATGTGCGAAGGAGATGCGTTGAAGGGGCATCTGAGGTAGAACGTCACGTTCATGTCGTTGCCGGTGAGGGAGAACGGCGGCGGCGAGCCCTCGGGCAAAGTCAGATTCCTTCCGACGACGAGCGGGCATCTGCTGTTGTGGACGATGGAATCGTGCAGAGTGAATGTGCCGTCGTCGCCGTTGTCGCCGTAGCTGATTCGGTGTACCCTGTAGTCGCCTGAGGGCAGCCGGAGCACGGGCGTGCCGCCGCGGCACTCGAGCCTGAGGCTCGGGTACCCGCAAACGTTGCCGCCGCCGCCGCCGTCCAGCCAGAACGGATACCGGACTTGGACGGCTCCGCACAGGGAGGGCGAGCACGCCGGCTCCGCCTCCATGGCAGCCGTCGCGCTGGCAGCGAGGCTCGCGGCCATGAGCAGAAGAAGAAAGGCCATTGTTGCAGCCTTGCAGGTGCGAGGTGTAGTGCTACTGCAGAGGTACGGGACGAAGAAGATGCAGTGTGGCTCCTTTATTTAACGGCGGATTGCTGGAGCTCACGCAAATCGTGAGCGGCGGATTTCCGCCGATTTCCACGGGGAGCGGTTCCAACTTCCAACTGAGTTTCGTCTTCGTCTCTGCCTCTCAGGCCGAGGGAGGAGCTGCCGGTGCACGGTAAGTTTGCGGCGCTCGGCCTCGTGGCGGGCCCCGAGGGCATCGCCATCTCCGCCATCCCCGGGAGCGGCTTGCACGCCTCGAGAGGCCGCTCGCTCGCTCTCGCGAACGAGAGGCGACGGGGACCAAGATCCAGCGCTCCGCCCTCCTCCGTCCAGCGCTCCGTACCTCTGGCGGCGACGGACCGGGGTCGTCGTCCTCCGCCTTCCCCGGACCAGATCTCCCCTTTGCCTCCTCTCTCACCAAGGTGACAATCCCCTGTACAGATCCAAGAACCTCCTCTTTCGTCTTCTGCTCGCCGCAGCGCCGCCCCTCCCTCACAGCGCCGCAGCGCTGCCCCTTCCTCACAGCGCCGCCCCTCCCTCACAGCGCCGCAGCGCTGCCCCTTCCTCACAGCGCCGCCCCTCCCTCACAGCGCCGCAGCGCTCCCTCTGTACAGCGCCGCCCCTAGCCGGATCCCGCCTGAATCCGGGCAAGACGCACGGGAACGGGCAGGGGCACGCGAGCTCACGCCGCCTGGCACCACCCCTCCCCGCCGCCTGGCATCGCCCCTCCCCGCACGCCTCCCCGCTTCTTGGCGCCGGCCGAATATGGTGCATCGCGGCCATCTGCGCTCGCCGCCCTCCCTCACGCCTCGCCGCGTCGATTTTCTATCTCCGGCGCACTGCGAGCAGAGCTGTGTGCTTGTGTTCTTGCTGCGTTCGTGCTCGCGCGCTGGCCGTGGTGAAGCGCCCTGGCTGAGCCCGTGCTCGCGCCCTGACCGAGCCCATGGGAGCGCGCGCCCTGGCCGACCGTGCTCGTGTGCGCCATGGTGGAGCCGCCTGGCCGAGCCCGAGCTTATAGTCAGCGCCGCCAGAGTCGTGATGGAGGACCACGAGGGCGACGTAGTGGTCGGGGTTCCTGCGCATGACGTCTGCCGCGGTGGCCGGCCAGTGGAGGCGCTCCACCTTGCCGTCGCTCGGCCGCCGCGTCCGCCGCCTGGCAGTTCCGCATGCCAGGGCGCTCGCGCGTGAATTCCTGCACGGCCGGCGGCTGGCTAGCTTATCGACCCATTGCTTAGTGGCGCGCGTGCGGCGGCTGCCGGAGTTTGTCGCGTGACTATATCGACCCGTTGCTCGGTGGCGCGCGCGGCGACTGCCGGTGTGCCGTGGAGGAGCGCCCTGGTCGCACCCGTGCTCATGCGCGCCGCTGGCGACCTCACTCTCACTCACCAGCAAGGCTCCATTGCAGTTGTCATGCTAGTACCCTAGGTGCTCGACATAATGCGTGAGAAGAGACTAGTGAGAGGGAGAGAAAGATTAGTCAACCCGTACACGTGGCTTGCTTTCTTTGCCAAGTCAGCCTGGCAGGTGGGTCCCACTCCTAAGTTTTGCTGTTATGCACAACCCAACTCCGAATCAGTGCGATTTGTTATTCACTTGAGGCAGAAGTGGTGGTTTTTTATGATTTTTGACAAAACGGTGGTTTTAGTATACCTTAGCCACAAATGTGGTGGTCTTTAGCAATTTACTCTTGTAGAGATTTCACTATGAACCACATACGGATTTATCAAATGCTCTTTCACTTCTGTCCTGTAAAATAATGATTTTGGTTCTTGCACCTAATTTTAACTATTTTCAGATTGGCACAAATGTGTTAAATGCGGAAGTGATGCACTCTATTTACTAGAAGAACGCCCGTGCGTTGCAACGGGGCCACATTAACTTTAAAAGTTCAATATCAATTATGTTAATATTACATTTAATATTCTCATACATATTAAGTGACATTGACGACCTTTTTAACCATCAAATTCTCACACGCACACCCTCTCCCTCACTCTTTCTCCCTCTCTCCCTCACTCGGGAGGTGGGACGAAAATAAATCCGAAACGGAGACTACCAACTGAGACATTAGGAGTAGAGATTATTTAGTTGATAAGAATAAATAGAAAACGGTGTTAAAAAGGAGAAACAGATTAAAATACATTGAAAAACCAAAAGGACGATGTAAAAGGGGATTCGCCATGCCCCCCGGCCTTGCCACTGAAACGGCTCAGTGGTCCGGTCCCGCGCGGTCGTCTTCTCCTGTTCCCCGAGCCGCGTCGCTACAGAGCCGGGCTCCCGCCCGACCACCTCGCTGGCATCGAAGGGGAATGGATAAGGGTGACGCCCTTCCTTCCCTGCCCCCATGGCCTCACTCCTCCTCGACGCCCCCTCCCAAATCCAATTCTCGTCCTCGCTCGCTCGATCCTATCGATCTGGACGAAGTCAGACGCCACGACCACCATGACCGACCCCGTCCACATGGCCACTGCCCTCCCTGCGGGCTAAGAGCTTGTCGAGGAGCTCCAAACGCCTTCGCTACTTCGTCTACGCCAACGAGATCAAGTCCAGCACCCCCGCATTGACGTCACTGCCGTCTTCCTCAACCTTGGGCCACCGCGACATTGCCGTTCGATCCGCGCCGCCCCGAGCTCCCATGTCTTCCCCTAGGGCGCCATTGACACCGCCATGATCTCATCTTGCCTTTCCCCTGTTTCCCCTCTCGTTTGCTCTCGTTAGGTATTTCGCCGTGGCCGAGAACCGCCGTCCGCCATGGCCATTGCAGGGGTAGCCACCGAGCTCCCCAGATTGACCCCGTGGCACATGCCCGCTCCTATGCACGCACATGTCCGCTCCTATGCACGCCCATGCCCGAGCCTGCCGCTCTTCTTCCGCGCCCGCGGGGCCACTCCCTCTCCATGCCCACGCCCGTGCTACACCGCGTCGGTCGCGCCCGCCATTGCCGTCGCGCTCGCCGCAGCCACCGCACCACTGTGCCCCGCGCGGCACACACGCTGGCCGCGCGCCACACTCTCGCTGGCTGCGCTCGCCCCGTCTGCTGCCGCCTATCCCTTCGCTCGCCCCGCTGTCGCGCCCCTGCCTCGCGCTACCTCCAGTCGTGGCCATCTTCTGCCGGCCGCCCCCTCAGCCACGCCGGCCGCATCTCTGCCCTCCACCGTCGGCCGCTCGCCTCGCCTGCTGCGTGTTGCTTCCTGCTGCTATGCGCTGCTCTACCGCTGGTACGCTGCTGCGCCATGCCCTCGACACTGCCGTGGACAAATGTGGCGGAGGGATTGTTAATGGAGTACGAAAAGTAGGTGGCGGAGAAGGTGTGGAGAGGCAGGAGGTCTGGGGCGGTGTCACCTGGCCGTGGTGGAGGTGTTTATGCGAGAAGGAGCCGGAGTGGAAGGAGAGGTCACAATTGGAAAGAATCGCAAAAAAAAATCATAACCCAGAGATCTCAGTTCAAAAAATGCTAATATCGATGGAGGGGTGATTTCCTTCAATAGGTGGAAAACATAGGAAATATTGGTTGTTATCAAGGAAAGGTAAAAATTTAGGAAAGTTAGGATTTTTGAACTGATTTCTATGCAAATGGGGTTTTATTGTTTGGTGACGTGATATCAGTACCTGCCCGTTTGTGGCGTGTCTGATTAGGAAAGTTTGCAAATGTTAAGAAACTATTTATTGGGAGGAAAGTTGTGACGTGTCTGTTATTTGTTTCCTAAAAAAATTTCACTAATAAGAGAAATCGATTGATTTAGATAAGTTAGGAAAGTTAGATTAAAATGTATTATTTGTTTCCTCAAAATCTGTTATTTGTTTCCTAAGACAAATTGAACCAATAAAAGGAATCAATTGATTTGCATAATTTAAGGAAGTTAGATTAAAATATATTATTTGTTTCCTGAAAATCTGTTATTTGTTTTCTAAGACAAATTGAACCAATAAAAGGAATCGATTGATTTGCATAATTTAACGAAGTTAGATCCGTGATTTGTTATACCTTAGGAAAGTTCTGGTTGTAATAAAGAGTGGAGAGAAAAATAAACTGATGGACCAGGGTGGAAGGGGGTGGTGGGAGGAGAGACGAAAAAATCAGCGAAAATAAACCGCGGACCAGGGTGGGAGGGGGTGGTGGGAGGAGAGACGAAAAAAACCAGCGAAAATAAACCACGGAGACGATTCACCAACTCGTCCATTAGGAGTAGAGATGCTTGTGGTGTCCAAGTTCCTCTAGTTGTGGAGACTGCTTTGGAAAAATTGATTTCGTCCCGGTGAAGCAGAGCAAGGAATTCAGAATGGGATTCTGCCGCAGCTGTTTTAATATGGCAGTGGCGACTGAGAAAGATGATCATGAGGAGGTAATATGCATGCCACCAGGCTCATTTTTGGATTACAGTAACGAGCTTCCATTTCAAAGTGGCACTACGTTTCAATTAGCACGCTATGCTATTTCATTCGTCAATTTTGTCACCCTACCTCAAAAATATTAAGATTCCTATTGCTTACCGTAAAGCTATTCACTGTATATTTTCCTGAAGGTTTTCCACCTGCACTTGTGTTGGATTTCTTAGTAGATACTCCCTCCGTTCCTAAATATTTGTCTTTCTAGAGATTTCAAATGGTTAACACATACGAATGTATATAGACATATTTTAAAGTGTAGATTCACTTATTTTGCTCCGTATGTAGTCACTTGTTGAAACCTCTAAAAAGACAAATATTTAGGAACGGAGGGAGTAGATAGTTTTACCAGGCTGGTTTGCATAAAAATTCCAGTTTACCCACCCATTTCTGAGTAGATAGGTAGCAGCAGCCAGCCAGGCTGGTTTACTTATCAGATGACTAAGAAATATTACCAGATTGGACTAGTTACAGGTAACCTCCAGTTGAATCCACTCGTCTTCTGATGATTTCTGTAGTTTTAGTTTATTTTGTCAAGCATGCCCAGCATACTTGTAGTTTTAGAGTGAAAGCGCAAATCATGCCGCGACATCCTTTTACTTAATTAGTTGGTAAATAAGAACACTTATGCATTGAAGAGTGAGCTGACTATCCAAACAGATTCATATCTCGATGTCTCAATACATGCGACATATGTGCATTCTGCTGTTTTTTCTTTCCATTCTAAGAAAGGCCTCAATTTTCTCACCCGTGAAAACATCCATAACAGGCATTAAGAAATCTTCAGAAGAATACAAGATTAAGGATATATGTACAGATGTTCTTTTATGTGTTTCCAGCATGTGGGATGATGTGAAGATCTCGATGCTATCAGAAGGGGACTTTGAGAAGGTATGTTTTGTTCACTCCAGTAGCATTTATTTTAGTATTGGCCTGCTCACCTACTCCAAATACAGCCTGCTTTTAGAATTGGCCTGGTCAAATAATTCTCTTATTCTTGATAACAGAATGAGTGCAATGATCTTCTGTCGGCCAAGAAAGAGCACTTCAAAAGGCCTACCGTTGTAAGTTTTCCTTTTAAAATGCAATGTTTGTCCTCCCTGTGCTATGTGCCTGTAGTCAAATTGGTCTAAGCATTTTTCTCTCTTTGTTCTCTGTTCCCATTTGATGCATCCGAGACTGTAACAAATACTTGAGGAAGAGCAAACTTCCATTATGTAGCCATAAGGAAGGGATTTTTTTAAGGAATTGACTGACAGTAGTCCGGTTGGATACTATTTCCACAACTGAAATTATGGACGAACAAGCCTTTGGTCATAAAAGAATTTGACTGTCAGTAAGGTCTCCAAATGCAGTTTGGATTACCAGCTTCTACTGTAACAATTTTAGAACCGGATTAAATTATGATGAAAGTATTTTTGAGATAGATCTACCCATACAATTTTCCTGAAATGAAATCAATCTAAATATTTTATATTCACGACTACATTCTTGGCCAAAATTTAGACTCCACATGTCTCTTTGATTGGAGGGGGTAATGTAGCAAGTGCACATGAGATCAGACAACAAATATTTTGGTGCCGTACAAGGCAGCTTGTTAATTTTGCGCTTTTTAGTTTCTAATATATTGAAACTACAGTGAAAGGCAGCAGAAATGCAGAAAAAGGCTGCATACAAAAGACCCAAAGTGGTCGGACCATTCTCCGGATCCTGTGCAAGCGGGAGCTACGTGCACCTGGCTGCCCTTTTAGTTTCTAATATGTTGAAAATGTTTGAAGGGCTTATTCTTTATCATTTTTTAGTGTCATAAGTCTCTTGTTTTACTTAAGCCTCTTAAAACATTTGTGTGCTTCTCTTAATGCTCAGGTTTGTGCTTTTTGACAGGCTGAGTTAGAGGGAAAAGAGGCATGTGTTCATGCAAACATAGTAAATCATGTAAATGCACTCTGATGACTTCAATTTGGAACTTTATTGTGGTAAATATTGAATGAAAAGACATATAAATGGAAAAAAAATATCTAATTGGTTATCTGAAGCAGTATAGAAAGAGGCCAACTGATTATAAATCTTTTTGAGTGAGATAGTGCATGACTCCGCAAAAGATTCTTATGTACTCTTTTAAGTATTATTAACCCTAACTGCATAAAGGAGTATCATACTTTCAACCTTGGCCTGTGTTAGAACTTGTATATATTTATTAGTAGTTGTTTTCCCTTTGTCTTTAGTTTGATATTTGAAGTCTTCTAGTATTATAAGTTTGGGGTAGACTTGTTCATGCTCAGCCGAGTTGGTCTGGACTGATTTTTGACACCTGAACAGTTTCGGCCTTCTCCGAATCCTGATAAAAGGTAAAATGTAATAAACATATATTGTATTAAGAAGATTATGAATGCAATATTCTTCCCTGAAAATCAACCAATGTTTTTAGTGGTGGACATGACCTTTTAAGATCAGGCTTTAGGTTCGGCGCTGGAATGACCTCTAGCTAGGAGATTGGATATCATTTTTCCTAAGTTGGTTGGATTTAATGGCGTACTCATGGGGTTATTAGATTTTCCAACCATTCTTCAAAAGGAAACTTTTTAGATGTTTTTAGTAGAATGCTACCTTCATTGCATGCTAAATTGCTTATGTTTGTTATATAGATACCATATGGAGCTTGAAAGAAAGAATCTGGGTTCTCATCAAACTGAATACTAGTGCTCACTGCTAATATATCGTTTCTTTCTCAATATCGATATGCTTCTACGCAATAATTGGTGAAGTTGCCTTTCTTCCTTTAGTGGTTTGATAAGGAGCTTCGAAAATTGGACAAGGAGTTGGAACTAGCGCGTGAGAAGGGGTGGCTCCAGGAATATCTTTTCCAGATTGATTATAAATCTGTAATGATCATGCAGCAGTAACTTGTCATGCTTGTGATTTGTAGTTTTGTATATATTTTTCATATTGTTTTACTATCGCGTATTGCCAGCCTATGACTTAATGCACAGGAAAGAACCTTTGTGCGGTTCTTTTTTCCTTGACCGATTCTTACTATCCATGACCTAAGTTATACAAAAAATGCTTCTAAGCACACCAGACGAAAGACAGCGCCGTCTTGAGGCGATCCCGGAAGTTATTCCAGATGCAGAAGACGAGAGTAAAGATCCTGGAGCCGGCAGCATTTGAAGAGCTACCATGCAATCCATCTCAATCACAACAGGAAGCTGAGACCATTGGATCGCCAGCGAGATGCCTTCTATATAGGCATGCAGCTCTGCTTCAAGTGGTCCCGCACAGGAGAACAAAACCCGACATGAGGAGAAAATGATTTTTTTAATAAAAGGGGTTTTCTCCCGCTCCCTTTTTTATAGAATGAAGCAAAGCATGCATACAACATTCAATCTATATCAGGCCAGAGCAACCACGGGCTAGGCAACCAAAGGAATGTCCACCAGTAAACATTTCATCTCTTTATATTATAGAGCGACGAAGAAAATGAACAACAAGAGTAAAAGTAAGGGCTCTAGATTAGCTAGTTAAGCTTACAGATTCCAGAAGCACATCTATCTCCGGTGTTGCTCATCACCAGGTGATTCTAAGTAGCTCTCCAAGTCGTCTGTCCAGCAATAGCAGACAACACCGAAGGACCACAGACTGAGTGTTGTTGTAGAGAATGCCCCATTGATGTAGATACCCGCTGAGATTTGCAAGCATGCAGTGAATGTTCTTCCATGAAAAAAATCGTTTCTCAGTGTCCACAAACTCCACAAGCAGGCAGCAGAAACCATATTCAACACGGGCTTGCTCTTATGCATCTGCCCAATAGCAATGACATCACTAAAGGACTAGGGAATATATCTATCTGTAAAGCCTCAGAAACAAACCCCCACACATGGGATGCCATAATACATTGAAAGAAAAGGTGATTCACTGACTCAGGCTTGTTACAAAATAAGCAAGTAATGTACTCTACATGTCTCCTTTTTGACAAGTTGTCTCTAGTCGGTACTTTGTTGTTCACAATCACCCAAAGGAAAACATGGACATTCTGAGGGCATAAGATCTTCCAGAAACAGTCCCCAATTTATGAAACCACAACACCAAAGTTAATAGCTTTGTAAAAGGATTTAACCGAATAACGACCCCTAGGTTCTAACATCCACACTGGTGTGTCCGGCAAATCAGAAAGTGAAATTGTGCCAACTTCACACAAGAGTTGATGCCACAATTCTAGCCCAGTTCTATCAACACACCACCTAATGGTTAGTTTCAATTTGCACCATCTCAGGCTTGGGCTAGTGAGCAGAGAGGTTGGTTACAAATCTCAAACAGAGGGCAATATTTAACTTTAAGGGAACAATCCTCCAACCAAGCATCATGCCAGAAACTAACACTTTCTCCATTCCCCACATTCCACTTGTAAAAAGTGTTAGAGGCACTTAAAGCCCATCTAATGCCTTTCCAGAATGGAGATCCAACCCCATTTGTAGACCACAATACATTAGGGTTTTGAGGAGAAAATGATCTCACCCATATCGTTACGGAGGACCATCCCAGTACCTGCATTTCCTGAGTGTTCACGCAATCAATCATCCACGTTCAGTTTCAGCCATCCGTCGTTCGGTGATTTCCATTTCTCATGTTTCGCTGGCTTGGCCGCCACATGCGATGATAGTCTCTGTCTAGGATGATCATGCACCACCATTTTCCCCTTCAGTGGGTCGGCATCTGGATTGGTCTAAATGCCAATGAGCGAGTCCACATGGCTTAGGAGGAAGCGGTGAGACACGTCGACCGGTGGCGTTGGTTTATGTTGTCTTAACTCATTCCTAACATGCCAGCACCGCCACAATGCATGTCATCATGAGCTTCATGCGGTCGAACTCCGGGAGGTCGCACATGAACTGCACGAGCCAGTTCGACCCCGTTCGCTAGATGCATGCTTGAAACTTTTGGAAGCCTCCAATGCTCCGTCATGGCCTGCCAAATAGCCACCAATCTTGGGCATATGAAAATGCATGAAAAGTGTCCTCCAGCTCCAATACACAGAGGGCACAAGCGTCAGCCACGATGTTTTTTAATAACCCATGTAGGAAGACAATGAGTGACTAAACGTCATATGAAGGTGCAAACCTTGGGAGGAGCTGGGCACCTCCATATAAAAGCTCAGACGGCTCATCGCCCGTCTGATGCCCTGCTCGCCGCGACTGATGAGGGCCGAAGATGTTCCTCTAGCGCTAGCCGGTAAGCGCTTCACACCATGAATTCTCCACTTCACTCCGAAGCCCATGCAAGAAGATCAACACCCATTCTTTGAGAAGTAAGAATTTTCAGAATGTCCTGTAGATTAACAGGCAAAAGGCTGTTCATTATTGATTGGAAGCGCATATATATTTAGGCTTAAACTAAAGTGTCGAGAATTGAAAAGCATTCTTTAAAATTTTCGCAACCACTTATCTGAAAATCATGAACAGTTTTTGGAATTCTCAATACTTTCTTGAAAAACACTAACATTTCTCTAAATTACAAACATTTTCTCAAAACACGATTTTTTAAGTTGACGATTAAAAAAACAAGTATTTATTAAACGTGAAAAGTTTTTGAAAATGTGAAAAAAAATCCAAACTTTTTCCGAATTTTAGAATATTCATTGAAAATAGTGAATAAAATATGAAATTCGGAACAATTTATGAAAAACAAGCAATTTTTAAAAGCATGATTTTTTTTAAAATTCAGATTGTTTGAAATTTTTATCAAAATTTTATATGTTGAAGTTTTCGAATTTATGGAAGCAAAAAATAATAAATACAAAAATTGAGAAGAAAAAGAACAAATAAGAAATATTAAAAACAAGAAAGGGAAGAAGAAACAAAACGAAAAAAACACGTATGGCCGAGCACGTTCGAGAAGTGGGCCGGCCCACTCCGTCGCCTCTGTGTGTTTTGCCGACTACTTGCGGGAGTGAGCGGCAATTAGGGTTCTCCTAGTAAGAGAGCTCCGGGGCGACTATTTATCGCGTTAAGCGAGATGGAAAGTTTCTCTCGCTGAAGCATCTGCAGCTATCAGACTGGCCCTTTAAAGCGCACCTAGAAGAGAAAATATATAGAAGAAAAAGAAGGACAACCAGGAGTCAATCCAACGATCTTCTGGGCGAGAGGTTGTGCTGCTGGCCAATGAGTTAGCATGTGGTTGGTGATTTTTGAGGGTGCGACCTATTTGACAAGAAACGAGCCGGTATCTCATAGGTCGTCCCATATTTTTCTGGTTTTGTTTTTTCATTGGTTTTTCTTCATTTCTTTTATCAGTTTTCGTAGAATTTTTTCCTTTTATTTTCTTTGGTCACCGTTTTCTTTGTTTAATTTTGTTTCTTTTTCCATTTTCTTCTCCTTTTTTCATTCATTTTGCTTTTTGTTTCTTTTTTATTTTCTTCTTTCTCTTGTTTATTTTGACTCTGTTTTCGGTTTTCTTTGTAATTTAAGTATTATTCTAAAAAAAATATATGTCAACAACAAGATTTTACAAATAAAAATTATACTTTTTTTAATACATGGTCAACATTTTTTCTATACACAGTTTTAACATTTTTCAAATACAATATTAAACATTTTTTAATACATGATCATTCCTATACATTTTCAATATTTTTTAAGATGCTTGATATACAGTTTTCAGATAAAATATAAAAAAATTATGAATACATGGTCAACATTTTTCTATACACATTAAAAGTTTCCAAATAGTTGACTTACATTTTTCAAACACTTGTTCAAATTTTTTAAAATTCTTCATTAACAATTTTATATACATGATAAAAAATATCATTTTTTAATACATGGTCAACATTTTTTTATACAAATTTAATATTTTCCAAATGCTTGATTAACATTTTTGAATACTTGTTCAACATTTTGATATACAATGATAAAAAAAATCATCATTTTTCTAATAAATGGTCAACATTTTTTCTATAAACATATAACATTTTCCAAATCTTCCATTAACATTTTTCATATACTTTTTTAACATTTGTTTTTGAAAATACTGTATTAACATTTTTTATATACATGATGAAAACAATTCATCATTTTTAAATGCAGGGTCTACACTTTTCTATACAATTTAACATTTTTTAAATACATGACCAAATTGTTTCACACAATTTTTATTTTTTCGTATACATTTTTTATATACGAGATAAAAAAAATTCTGTGTGGACATTTAACATTTTTCAAATGCTTGGTCAACATGTTTCAAATGCTTGATTAACATTTTCGAATACTTGTTCAACATTTTGATATACAATGATAAAAAAATCATCATTTTTCTAATACATGGTCAACATTTTTTCTATAAACATTTAACATTTTCCAAATCTTTCATTAACATTTTTCATATACTTGTTCAACATTTGTTTTTGAAAATAATGTATTAACATTTTTTATATACATGATGAAAACAATTCATCATTTTTAAATGCAGGGTCAACATTTTTCTATACAATTTAACATTTTTTAAATACATGACCAAATTGTTTCACACAATTTTTATTTTTTCGTATACATTTTTTATATACGTGATAAAAAATTCTGTATAGACATTTAACATTTTTCAAATGCTTGGTCAACATGTTTCAAATGTTTTTATGTAGATTGATTTTGTAATATATATATTTTAATATTTTGAAGCGTAAACAAAGGTAAAACAAGGAAGCAAAAAACTTGAAAAGAACAAATAAAAAAACAAGACATATCAGCGCACCTGTGTCAGCCCAACTCGCGCGAACCTTCAGCGAGGCTTCCGCTCGTTTGGCGTGGAGCGAGACATATCAGGGCCAAGGTGGCCTCTTCAGGAATCGAACTCTATCCGTTGCCTTAACGTACAAGTGCGCATGACCAGTAGAACTAATTGACTGTTGTGAAAGAATAAACTGTAAATAATATAAGGACATGCGACCAGTATCACTTAGTTTTCTGAATTATTAAAAAAAACCGTGAACTTAAATAAGTTCATCAATTTAGAAAAAGTTCATCCTTTTGCAGAAAAGTTCACAAATTTGGAGAAAGTTCATCCATTTTGAAAAATGTTCAAATTTGAAAAAAGAGTTAATCGATTTTGAAAAAAGGTTCACCGGTTTTGGGAAAAGTTCATCGAATTTGAAAAAGAGTTCATGGATTTTTTAAAAGGGTTCATGAATTCGAAAAAGTTCAATTTTTTTGAAAAAAAAGCTCACCAATCATGAAAAAGGTTCATCAAAGTTGAAAAAAAATTCACAGAAAATCAAAAGGTTCTTCAAATTTGACAAAAAACTCACAAAACTTTCAAAACATCTTCGCTTTTTGAAAAAAATGCTTGTGCATTGGAAAAAGAAAAGTAAGAAAAAAAATGTAAAGAGAAAGAAAAGTGAAATAGAAAACCATCACAAAGAGCGGTCCAGAAAAAAAAACCGAAAAAATCCGGCTGGTGGCTTCCAAAAATCAAGGTTCCCCGAACTGAAAACAGAATAAGTAGCAAATCGATGAAATTAGTAACAAGCATGGGAGAAGTCCGGGTGGTCAGTTGGTTTGTCTACGAAGGGAGAGGTCTCGTGTTAGAATCCGGTGCTCGCATTCTTCTTTGGAATTCCACAGAAAGAGAAAAAAAAGTTAAATGGGCTGGCCTGTGTAGCATCGATGGATGCCGGGTGTGCGCCCCGTTTGCGCCGATGCGGGCGCCGTTTAGGAAATCTCGTCGGCGCTTATATCGCTGCTAGCGAGCTGGCGCTCACAAACCGTCGCTATGGGCCGGCCTAGTAATGTATAGGCTCGCTCGCTCGATCCGGACTCGGGAGAGATAGGTTGACCCTTGACTTTGGGTAAAATATGAATTTAAAAATCATCAATTTCCAAAAGTGCCTTTACTATTGACTTGACCGTTCAACTTTGCAAAAAGTTCATGAGTTTGGAAAAGTTCATGTCTTTCAAAAAGTTCACAAATTTGAATAAAAAATCATGAATTAGAAAAGGAATTTCTGTTCCATGGATTTGAAAAAAGTTCACAATTCTGAGGGAAAAAATTCACAAAGTATTTTTAAAACGCGTGTTTGAGGGAAAGGTTCACGAATTTTGGAAAAGGTTCATGAAGTTGGGAGCGCTATAAGAGCAAATAGGAGATCACATTTATTAATCTGTCCCATGGAGAGGGGACAAAGATAGCGCCTTACCTATTTGACGCTCTCTGTGGCACGTTGTCGCCAAAATGCACACATCACAACGAGCGACTAGTAAATGGGGTTCCTAAACGTCGTACAAAATGATGATTTTTTTTTATCATTGTATATCAAAATGTATATACATTGGCGGCAGACTTCATCATTTTTCTAATACATTGTGCCAGCCCACCCGACTAGTAAATGGGGTTCCTAAACGACTGTGCCAGCCCACAATCAAGTGAACTCCTATGGTACTCCCTCCGTCTAAGTATGTAAGTCATCTTATGAAAACCAAATAATCCCAAAACACTTAGGCACGGTACATTAACTCACTCCTCGTTTCTTGTTTCGTGACATATCAACCAATAAGAGATATGGGTTGTGCATGCTTTGAATGACTTGAGACTATCAAACATGACATGCAGTGGTTAGTTCATTGCATGCAATACTATTAATTAGCAAAAAGTCATTAAGTTCTCTCGTTTTCCTCTCCGCCTTAGTCGCGGTGCACAACCTAAGATGACTTACACACCTAGACGGAGGGAGTAGTTGGTTGGTTCTCTCGCTCTCGCTCGTTGCTAGCACTCCGCTCACTTGGTTGTGGGCTGGCACAGTCGGGTGGCCAGATGTGTGTTCGGTCACGAGTCTACCGCCAACGCTCGTAAAGATCATAGGAAGTTCTTTTTGCATGATAGTACATGTCTCATTCATATTATAAAGATCAAAATACAAGTCACGTAAAAGCCGACATAATAAAACTGAAAAGATAGTAGAACATCTCTGAGCTTGACACCAACGCCTGTCACCTGCCTCCGGCACCACCACAACAACCACCGAAGAAAAGAATGACGAATCACCTCCTCACCCGAGCTCGACGCGGCTCCATCACTGATATGCAGCTTTGCGGACCTCCAAGGCAGATAGGAGTTCCTCCAGGGCTATGTATCGCAAGTAACGCGATATTACGTCTCGCCTACAACGGACGACTAGTGGACCGAGTCAAATATAGTAGCTGCATGCGACTTTCCTTATGTGGTTCTTATTGGTTTTTTCACTGTTGTGCATCATTTTCTTCGGGGTTTCTTCTGTTTTTGTAAGGATTTCTTAGGTTTTTAATTTTCCAATTTCCTTTATCTTTTCTTTGTTCTTCGGTTTTCTTTTGTTTCTTTCTTGGTTTTAACCGATTTTCTTTGGTTTTTTCATTTTTCTTTCCCTTTTTTGTTCTTTTTAATTTTTAACACATGTCTATTTTTTTCATACACGTTGTACATTTTTAGTATACACCATGAATTTTTTATACACATTTAATATTTTTCATAAACATGATTAATATTTTCGAAGATATGTTTTGATGTTGATTGTTTTTCGTACGCACTATACATTTCTAGTATACATATAAGGCATTTTTTATATGTTTAAATTTTTTGAAATAAATTATTCAAAAAATTATACATGTTTTGAACACATTTTAGAGTAGTTGTTAAACATTTTTCTTAATGTTACGAAACATTTTTGTAGAAACTATGCGAACATTTTTTTACATTTTAGAAACAATTTTAAATTTCAAAACCATATTTGTTTTTGAAATGCACGAATATTTTAAAATTATACATGCATTTTTTTGAATGGTCGGAAAACAGTTTGTTGAATTAAGTTTGCATTTTATTACATTGTATAATATTTTAGAAAATGTCACGTACATATTATAAACACGAAAATATTTTTTAAATGTTATCAAATTTTTTTAATGCTGTCAACACTTTTTTTTAAATCACACTAACAAACAATTTACACCTTGTTAATATTTTTATAGTTTTTGGTTTTCTAAAAAAAGCAAGTATAAGTTTTGGAATATATTTTATCACATTTTTTCAAAACTATGAGCAAACAGAATGGAAAAGTAAAGAAAATCAGACTAAACTGCAGGAAGCTAATTCGGCCGGCTGACCTAGACGCTCGGTCTCGCGCAAGGTGATACACCGCGCCAGAGAGCTCCTCCCTCACTTGTTTAGAGGGGGGCTCTTAGTGAACGCCTGATGGGCTGGTTAGTTTTTTTTTTGAGGTGATGATGCGCTGGTTAGTAGTTCTGGCGTTCACTAGGCTGCAGAAAATAGGCTGGCCCATAGAAGAACTAAAAAAGTTCAAAATCGAAAAAAATCGCAAAGAAAGAAAAAGTTTGTAGATTCAAAATATTCACGGATTCAAAAATAAAATTCACAGAAAAATAGGAAAAATTAATTGAATTTGAAAATTTTCGCAAATTAAAAAAGCTCATCGATTTTCAAAAAGTTCACAATTTTTTAAACATATCATTTGATTTTAGAAACACTACTCAATTTGAAAGAAAGTTCACAAAAGTTTGGAAAAAGTTCATTTAGTTTTTTTGAAAAGTTCACGGATTTGGAAAGAAACCTCATCAATTTGGAAGAAAAGAGCATGGATTTTTTAAAAAACTTCATACATTTGAAAAAAAATCATAAAGAAAGAAAAGTTGAAATTTAAACGAAAAATACAAAACAGAAAAGGAAAAGGTAAAACGAAAGTAAAATGAAAAATAAAAATAAAAGAGAAATGAAATAAAGAACAAAAAAAACCGAGCTATTAATTACAAGTTTGGTGTCTCTAGTGGCTTGTAGTAAGCGAGAAGTAAGAAATCGGGGGTTAAAATTTGACCCCGATCATATCCTGGCACCCGCACGGGCTAGACGGGTCAGGGCCCTATACTGCCACAAT
>NC_057799.1:608044049-608049167 GCF_018294505.1 Triticum aestivum
AGACCGTTTGTGAAATCAAAAAATGTTCGTAGATCTTTAAAAGGTTAATGAATTTGAAGAAAGTTCATGGTTTTGAAAAAAAAATCACTAATTTGAAGGGAAAAAATTCACGGGGTTTAAAAAAGTTTGGCAATTTTAAAACAGTTCACAAATTCAAACAAAACTTCATGAATTTGAACATTCACACATTTGGAAAAAATGAAAAACAAAAAAGGTGAAAAAGTGATAAATAAATAAATAGAAAAGATGAACAAAACCTATGTCAATAGAACCAAAAAGGAAAATAGCGGTCGTAAAACTAGAACCTTTGAAGCTAATGGGTCTTGCCTTTACAAACCGATAGTCCAGCATGCATCTAGTGTATTAAGTTCATGGAAAAACGGAGTAATGCAATAAGAACGATGACATGATGTAGACAAGATCTATTCATGTAGGAATAGACCCGATCTTGTTATCCTTAATGGCAACAATCAATACGTGTCTTGCCGCCCCTTCTGTCACTAGGAAAGAACACCGCACGACCGAACCCATCACAAAGCACCTCTTCCCATGGCAAGAAAAATCGATCTAGTCGGCCTAACTAAACCAAAGATTCGAAGAAGGAATACGATGCTATAAGTAATCATGCATATAAGAGATCAAAACTCAAATAACTTTCATGGATAAAATAGATCTGATTATAAACTCAAAGTTCATGGGATCCCAACAAACACACCGCAAAAAGAGTTACATCAAATAGATCTCCAAGAGACCATTGTATTGAGAATCAAAAGAGAAAGAGAGAGAGAGAGAGCCATCTAGCTACTAACTACGGACCCATAGGTCTACAATGAACTACTCACTCATCATCGGAGAGGCACCAATGAGGATGATGAACTCCTCCATGATGGTGTCTAGATTGGATCTGGTGGTTCTGAAACTTGCGGCGGCTGGAATTGTGTTTCGTCGACTTCCCTAGAGTTTTTGGATTTTCGGGGTATTTATAGAGCAAAGAGGCGGTGCGGGAGGCATCCGAGGTGTGCAGCACCCACGAGGGCGCACCTGGGCAGGTGGATTGTGCTCCCCTCGGAGCCCCCTCTGGTACTTCTTTGGCCCAACAGGTGTCTTCTGGTTCAGAAAAAATCTCCAAAAAATTTCGCTGCGTTTGAACTCCGTTTGGTATTGATTTTCTGCGAAGTAAAAAAACAACAACTGGCACTGGGCACTATGTCAATACGTTAGTCCCAAAAAATGATATAAAGTTGCTATAAAATGATTGTAAAACATTCAGAAATGATAATATAACAACATGGAACAATAAAATATTATAGATACGTCGGAGACGTATCAGGCAGTTCGCGGGATCATCATCGACGTTCGAGGGACTCCAAGTACGATCTACACCGACTCGTCTACTTTCGCTGCACTCCGGAGTCGGTAACGATCGTTGATCCAAACCCGATATGCATCTTCATATTGTTCCTGGGTGTTCGTAGGGCGATTTTATTTTGTTTTGTACTACGTTTCCCACAAGCTCTTCATCATCTGAATCAGGAGCCCACAAATCATCAGACTCAGACAAATCTTCATCAGAGTTGTATGTTTGTTTCCCATTGTCTTGATTGCTAGGCTCAAATTTCTATTTCCCTTTGTGCTTTGCTTTCTCATTTGATTTCTTCTCATATTTATGCTCAGGTTCATCCTCATGTACAATATCTGCATACAAATCATCATCACCATCTCCTATCTCGTTGTCACTGTCCACAAGCACACCAGGGTCCTAATCTTCATCATCTGTATCACTTGGTACATCCTCTGTTTCCATTACATAGTTGAAATGGTTCTGCCTGGCACTCCTCCTCATTCTTGTGTTTCCACCAGCATCATCTTCTTGCACATCATCTGCCTGTTCTTCACCCCTTTGATTACCCACATCTGTCTGTGATGATGCCCTCCTAACAAACTCAAACTGTTTCACATCATCATCTGCATCAACATCAGGATAGACAACTTGCACTACTAGGAAAAGGGCTATAGCTAATATGGACATTAATGGCGCACCACATATGTGGTACGCCATTAATGCCCTTATCACTAATGGCGCACCACACCCACGGTGCGCCACTACTAACAATTTTTTCCAAAACTAGTAATGGCGCACCAGGGCATAGTGCGCCATTACTAGTTTTAACTAGTAATGGCGCACCACACACTCTGTGTGCTACTACTAACAATTTTTTTTACTTTTTTTTCAAAACTAGTAATGGAGCACCGTGTATAGTGTGCCATTACTAGTTCCAACTAGTAATGGCGCACCACACCCACGGTGCGCCACTACTAACATTTTTTTTAGCAAAAACTAGTAATGGCGCACCACGTAACAGGTGCGCCATTACTAACTTTCTTTGCACCCCCCTGTGGACCGCCTTTTCAGTTTTAGAAAAAATAAAAGAAAATGATGGAAATGTCAAAAAAATAAAAGAAAATAAGTTTCCCATGTGATATGTGGTCTAGTTGTTGGGAAAATTTACAAATATGAATTTCGACTTTATTTGCAAAATCTCTCTGGAATTTAGTAAAATGGGCATAACTTTTGCATACGAACTCGGATTAAAAAGTTTTTTATATGAAAAATCATCTACTCGAAAAGTTACATACGAATTCAATCGGGGGAACCGCGTTGAACATTTTCAGAATCCCCAAAAACCTAACAGAACGAAAGATACGGGGCTTTTAAGATCTAGAGGGGGGAAAATGAAAAAAAATTCAAACTTAGTAGTGGCGCACCATTTGCTAGGTGCGCCACTAGTAACAGAAAAAAAAGTTTGGTTTCAAATTTTTTTTGGAATTTTTTTCAAAATATGATAGGTAATGTGACCGGGAAGTTTGAAATATTTTTTCAAAATTTCATCACACTCATGAACATTATCAAAGTCCTAGACATCAACAAGGTTTAATAGGATTGATATGATAGATATATCAACAAGTGCCTGTTAAGTGAGCTGGTGCTGGGGTTGGATAGAACTGCGAAGTTAAACGTGCTCGGGCTGGAGTAGTGTGAGGATGTGTGACCTTTCAAGAAGTTTGACCACGGAGTGCGATTTGACTTGAGATTAAGCATATTGACCCGAGATTAAGCCATAGTGACCCGAGATTAAGAAAAAAATGAAAAAAAATTGAAACTTTTTTTTTGAAAAAACTTATAAAAAAAATTCTAAAAAAAATTTGAAAAAAATTGTTAGTAATGGCGCACTTCTATGTGGTGCGCCATTACTAAGTCAGATAGTAATGACGCACCAGATAGGCATAGTAATGGCGCACTATAGGTGCGCCATCACTATCTGTGATAGTAATGGCGCACTATAGGTGCGCCATCACTATCTGTGATAGTAATGGCGCACTATAGGTGCGCCATTATAGTGCGCCATTACTATTTGTTACTAGTGGCGTGGTAATAGTGGCGCATCTATAGTGTGCCATTAATGGCAAAAATAAGTGCGCCACTAATTAGCCTTTTCCTAGTAGTGTTGTATAGGAATAGGTGCCACAATATCTTCCTGTCCTTTTCCATGCTCTGCTTTTGCCTGAACTTCTCCATGCTCTGCTTCCGCCTCAACTTCTGCATTCTCTACATTGCTATGCACTCTCCTTGGTGGGCTGAAAACTGGAGGCAGATTGGCTCTTCGGTGGTTCACAACATCATCATCAGACAGGTTAGCATGGAAGCTATCAGCATGATCCAAATAAATGCTGAAAAAGTGGTGGCCAATTCAACAAACATCATCATTCTGTCGGTTTGTTCATCACTAATTTCTCTCAGACCATCCGTGCTAAGTGTAAGGAGTGGGACACAGTAGAAAACCTTAAGCCTCCATGCCATCTCATAACCTACTTCCTCAACAAGATTTTCAATCATAATAGGTGACCAGGTGACCTTTTCCATATGGTCATAGCAAATAACACTGCCATTTACATAAGAACTGTTCCTGTCATGCCCAAGAAAAAATCCACCATGGTTGATCCCCATGGAGAAATTGGTGCTTCGACGACCTGGTACACCAACATAAGTACAACATGCTTCACAATCGATGAGAGCTTGAATTTGTTTAACACTCTAAAACCCTAAGCCCCAATTCCCTTAACCCCAAATCATGTGTCATAGTATGACAATGCTGCCCTAAAAGGAGGTTTTTTGATGATCAAAACGCAAAAAAGCTCGGGTTCCAGGGGCGGATATTTGCTGTAGACCGGGGTGGTGCCCCTTCTGCATGATAAACAGGGACCATCACCGCCGCCTCCTAGGAGAAAAACACGAGAGGGGGCGCCTCCTCTGCAGTCGCGGAGGAGCTCAGCGCCTCTACCGTCGACGATCGCCGAGGCGGCTTCGCCTATGCAGTCGCTCCCCAGTTTCCAATCGAAGACAAAGGGGCGACGTGAGTGGAGGAGAGGTGAATGGTGTTGGGGAATGTAGTAATTCAAAAAATTTCCCACGATCACGCAAGATCTATCTATGAGATGCATAGCAACGAGACAGGAGAGTGTGTCCACGTACCCTCGTAGACCGAAAGCGGAAGCGTTTAGTAACGTAGTTGATGTAGTCGAACGTCTTCATGATCCAACCGATCCAAGTACCGAACGTACGACACCTCCGTGTTCAGCACACGTTCAGCATGACGACGTCCCTCGAGCTCTTGATCCAGTTGAGGACGAGGGAGAGTTCCGTCAGCACGACGGCGTGGCGATGGTGATGATGAAGTTACCGGCGCAGGGCTTCGCCTAAGCACTACGACGATATGACCGATGTGTGTAACTGTGGAGGGGGGCACCGCACACGGCTAAGAGAAGACTTGTTGTGCCTTTGGGGTGCCCCCTCACACGTATATAAAGGAGGGGAGGAGGAGGCCGGCGGCCAAGGAGGGCGCGCCATAGGGGGGGTCCAACTAGGATTCCCAATCCTAGTTGGAGTCCCCTTCCTTTTCCCAGAGGGGGAGAGAGGGAAGGAGGAGGAGAACGAGAAGGAAAGAGGGGGGCGCCGCCCCCTCCCTAGTCCAATTCGGACTTGCCATGGGGGGGCACCCTTGCGGCCCTCCTATCCTTTTCACTGAGGCCCATGAAGGCCCACTACTTCCCCCCCGGGGG
>NC_057799.1:608049436-608071134 GCF_018294505.1 Triticum aestivum
TAACCTCCCGGTACTCCAAAATATACCCGAATCACTTCGGAACCATTCCGTTGCCCGAATGCAACCTTCCAATATATCAATCTTTACCTCTCGACAATTTCGAGACTCCTCGTCATGTCCGTGATCTCATCCGGGACTCCGAACAATCTTCGGTCATCAAATCACATAACTCATAATACCAATCGTCATCGAACGTTAAGCGTGTGGACCCTACGGGTTCGAGAACTATGTAGACATGACCGAGACACATCTCCGGTCAATAACCAATAGTGAAACCTGGATGCTCATATTGGCTCCTACATATTCTACGAAGATCTTTATTGGTCAAACCGCATAACAACATACGTTGTTCCCTTTGTCATCGGTATGTTACTTGCCCGAGATTCGATCGTCGATATCATCATACCTAGTTCAATCTCGTTACCGGCAAGTCTCTTTACTCATTCCGTAATGCATCATCCCACAACTAACTCATTAGTCACATTGATTGCAAGGCTTATATTGATGTACATTACCGAGAGGGTCCAGAGATACCTCTCCGATACTCGGAGTGACAAATCCTAATCTCGATCTATGCCAACTCAACAAACACCTTCAGAGACACCTGTAGAGCATCTTTATAATCACCCAATTACGTTTTGAAGTTCGATAGCACACATGGTGTTCCTCCGGTATTCGGGAGTTGCATAATCTCATAGTTAGGGGAACATGTATAAGTCAAGAAGATAGCAATAGCAATAAACTAAATGATCATAGTGCTAAGCTAACGGATGGGTCTTGTCCATCACATAATTCTCTAATGATCTGATCCCGTTCATCAAATGACAACTCATGTCTATGGTCAGGAAACATAACCATCTTTGATAAACAAGCTAGTCAAGTAGAGGCATACTAGGGACACTCTATTTTGTCTATGTATTCACACATGTACTAAGTTTCCGGTTAATACAATTCTAGCATGAATAATAAACATTTATCATGATATAAGGAAATATAAATAACAACTTTATTATTGCCTCTAGGGCATATTTCCTTTAGTATCCCAGTTGCACTAGGGTCAATAATCTAGATTACATAGTAATGATTCTAACACCCATGGAGTCTTGGTGTTGATCATGTTTTGCTCGTGGAAGAGGCTTAGTCAATGGGTCTGCAACATTCAGATCCGTATGTATTTTGCAAACTTCTATGTCTCCCTCCTTGACTAGATCGCGGATGGAATTGAAGCGTCTCCTGATGTGCTTGGTTCTCTCGTGAAATCTGGATTCCTTCGCCAAGGCAATTGCTCCAGTATTGTCATAAAAGATTTTCATTGGAACCGATGCACTAGGTATTACACCTAGATCGGATATGAACTCCTTCATCCAGACTCCTTCATTTGCTGCTTCCGAAGCAGCTATGTACTCCGCTTCACACGTAGATCCCGCCACGACGCTCTGCTTGGAACTGCACCAATTGACAGCTCCACCATTCGATATAAATACGTATCCGGTTTGTGACTTAGAGTCATCCAGATCAGAGTCAAAGCTTGCATCGACGTAACCATTTACGACGAGCTATTTGTCACCTCCATAAATGAGAAACATATCCTTAGTCATGTACAGGTACTTCAGGATGTTCTTGACCACTATCCAGTGATCCACTCCTGGATTATTTTGGTACCTCCCTGCTATACTTATAGCAAGGCACACATCAGGTCTGGTACACAGCATTGCATACATGATAGAACCTATGGCTGAGGCATAGGGAATGACTTTCATTTTCTCTCTATCTTCTGCAGTGGTCGGGCATTGAGTCTAACTCAACTTCATACCTTGTAACACAGGACATAACCCTTTCTTTGACTGATCCGTTATAAACTTCTTCAAAACTTTATCAAGGTATGTTCTTTGTGAAAGTCCAATTAAGCTTCTTGATCTATCTCTATAGATCTTGATGCCCAATATATAAGCAGCTTCACCGAGGTCTTTCATTGAAAAATTCTTATTCAAGTATCCTTTTATGCTATCTAGAAATTCTGTATTATTTCCAATCAACAATATGTCATCCACATATAATATTAGAAATGCAACAGAGCTCCCTGTAGGATCAAAAGTATGTCTAGAGGGGGGTGATTAGACTACTTGACCAAATAAAAATCTAGCCTTTTCCCAATTTTAAGTCTTGGCAGATTTTAGCAACTTAGAGCAAGTCAAGCAATCAACCTACACATGCAAGTCTAAGAGTATAGCAGCGGAATGTAAAACATTGCACATGAAGGTAAAGGGAGGAGTTTGGAGGGAGCAAACGCAATGTAGACACGGAGATTTTTGGCGTGGTTCCGATAGGTGGTGCTATCGTACATCCACATTGATGGAGACTTCAACCCACGAAGGGTAATGGTTGCGCGAGTCCATGGAGGGCTCCACCCACGAAGGGTCCACGAAGAAGCAACCTTGTCTATACCACCATGGCCATCGCCCATGAAGGACTTGCCTCACTAGGGTAGATTCTCACGAAGTAGGCGATCTCCTTGCCTATACAAACTCCTTGGTTCAACTCCACAATCTTGATGGAGGCTCCCAAGTGACACCTAACCAATCTAGGATACACCACTCTCCAAAAGGTAATAGATGGTGTGTTGATGATGAACTCCTTGCTCTTGTGCTTCAAATGATAGTCTCCCCAACACTCAACTCTCTCTCACAGGTTTGGATTTGGTGGAAAGATGATTTGAGTGGAAAGCAACTTGGAGAAGGCTAGAGATCAAGATTTATGTGGTTGGAATGGAATATCTTCACCTCAACACATGAGTAGGTGGTTCTCTCTCAGAAAATGTATGCTAGAAGTGTAGGCATGTTCTGATGGCTCTCTCCTCAAATGAAGTGTGGGTGGAGGGGTATATATAGCCTCCACACAAAATCTAACCGTTACACACAATTCACCAAACTCGGTGGGACCGAATCAGAAAACTCGGTCAGACCGATTCAGTTCAAAATGTGAACGTTAGGCTTTTCGGTGGGACCGACATGTCAACTCGGTGGGACCGATTTCATTAGGGTTAGGGCATAACGTAATCTCGGTGAGACTGGTTACACCAACTCGGTGAGACCGACTTTGGTAATAAGCTAACCAGAGAGTTGGTCAGGCAAACTCGGTGGGACCGATTCGCTCATCTCGGTGAGACCGAAATGTTACGAAGGGGAAACAGAGAGTTTGCATTACGAACTCGGTGGGACCGATTGCTCACCTTGGTTGGACGGAAACATTACGAAGGGAAACAGAGAGTTTGCAATCCCATCTCGGTGAGACCGAGATCCCTATCGGTGAGACCGAAGTGACTACGGTTTGTGGCAGTGGCTATGTCAAGTGAACTCGGTGGCGCCGGATAGAATGTTTCGGTGGGGCCGAGTTTGACTTTTGATTTGGGACATATGTGGATATGAGAAAGTGGTTGAGGGTTTTTGGAGCATATCACTGATACGTCTCCAACGTATCTATAATTTTTGATTGTTCCATGCTATTATATTATCTGTTTTGGATGTTTAATGGGCTTTACTATGCACTTTTATATTATTCTGGGGACTAACCTATTAACCGAAGGCCCACTGCAAATTGCTGTTTTTTTTGCCTATTTCAGTGTTTTGTAGAAAAGGAATATCAAACGGAATCCAAACGGAATGAAACCTTCGCGAGGACCGTTTTTGGAACAAACACAATCCAGGAGACTTGGAGTGGACGTCAAGGAAGCAACGAGGCGGCTACGAGGTAGGGAGGCGCGTCCCCCACCCTCGTGGGCCCCTCGTGGCTCCACCGACCTACTTCCTTCACCTATATATACTCATATACCCTGAAAACATCCAGGAGCACCACGAAACCCTATTTCCACCGCCGCAACCTTTTGTACCCGTGAGATCCCATCTTGGGGCCTTTTCCGGCGCTCCCCGGAGGGGGAATTGATCACTGAGGGCTTCTACATCAACACCATAGCCTCTTCGATGATGTGTGAGTAGTTTACCACAGACCTTCGGGTCCATAGTTATTAGCTAGATGGCTTCTTCTCTCTCTTTGGATCTCAATACAAAGTTCTCCTTGATTCTCTTGGAGATCTATTTGATGTAATTCTTTTTGCGGTGTGTTTGTCGAGATCCGATGAATTGTGGGTTTATGATCAAGATTATCTATGAAAAATATTTGATTCTTCTCTGAATCCTTTTATGCATGATTTAAATATCTTTGCAAGTCTCTTCGAATTATCAGTTTGGTTTGGCCTACTAGATTGATCTTTCTTGCAATGGGAGAAGTGCTTAGCTCTGGGTTCAATCTTGCGGTGTCCTTTCCCAGTGACAGCAGGGGCAGCAAGGCATGTATTGTATTGTTGCCATCGAGGATAAACAGATGGGGTTTATATCATATTGCAAGTGGCCGTGAAGGGATTGACAACCCCTTTATCATGTTGGTTGCAAGGTTCTTGATTGTTTGTGCAGGTACGAGGGACTTTCGTGTAGTCTCCTACTAGATTGATACCTTGGTTCTGAAAAACTGAGGGAAATACTTATGCTACTTTGCTGCATTACCCTTTCCTCTTCAAGGGAAAACCAACGGATGCTCAAGAGGTAGCAAGAAGGATTTCGGGCGCTGTTGCCAGGGAGGCTTACGCCAAGTCAAGTCAAGATTTGATCTCCTATCAACATGCCGATTTCTGGCGCCGTTGCCGGGGAGATCTACGCCAAGTCAAGACATACCAAGTACCCATCACAAACTCTTCTCCCTCGCATTACATTATTTGCCATTTGCCTCTCGTTTTCCTCTCCCCCACTTCACCTTTGCCGTTTTCTTCACCTCTTTCCCATTTGCCTTTCTTTTGCCATGGCCAAATCAAAAAGGGCTAAGGGTTCTCTCCCGGGTTTTAGCACTTTGGATAGTCCCTCTGTCCTCTCTAAGCTCATAAATAATGATGCTATGGAAAGACCTACCGGGGTTATCAATGAGAGTTTGAATAATTTTGATGAGGATGATCCCAGAATTTTTCGTTATTTGCTTGATGAGTCTTTGAAAGATGCTTGGGATAGGTTATTAAGGATCCGAGCCAGCTATGTGCCCCAATATCAAATTGAGATATACCTAAAAAGCTTTTATGTTGGCTTACCCTCTACGTTCAAGCAAGTTTTAGATTCTATTTTTAAAGAAGGTTTTCTTGAGGGGGATGCCATAGATACCTATGAAAAGATGAAAACTATATTTGGGCACCCCATGAGTGAGAAGGTTGAATCCACCTCTCTTTTGAGCTTTTATCAAAAATGAAATTATCAAAGAGATGAAGGCTAGCTTAGATGCAAATTTCCGTAGCGTGCTTAATCTTTATTCCACCATTAATGGGCATGTGCTTTCTCAAAATAGAAAGATAAATGCTATAGATAAGAATTTTTTTCTTTTCTTTCCCAATACCAAAGATGGTAATACCTAGATCTATTCTTGCTTTTATGCCTAGCTAGGGGCGTTAAACGATAACGCTTGTTGGGAGGCAACCCATTTTTTTTGTTTCTTGCTTTTTGATTCTGTTTAGTAATAAATAATTCATCTAGCTTCTGTTTAGATGTTTTTTCATGTTTTAATTAGTGTTTGTGCCAAGTAGAACCTTTGGGAAGACTTGGGTGAAGTCTTTGCGATCTTGCTGTGAAAAACAGAAACTTTAGCGCTCACGAGATTAGCTGCCATTTTTTTATTGGAGAGTGCTTTTAGGTTGATTATTTATGTAGATGATTAATAGACAAGTTCCTCACGTCCACCAATTTATTTCAGAATTTTTGGAGTTGCAGAAGTATACGTTTGATACAGATTGCTACAGACTGTTCTGTTTTTGACAGATTCTGTTTTTCGTGTGTTGTTTGCTTATTTTGATGAATCTATGGCTAGTATCGGGGGGCATGAACCATAGATAAGTTGGAATACAGTAGGTTTAACACCAATATAAATAAAGAATGAGTTCATTACACTACCTTAAAGTGGTGATTTGTTTTCTTATACTAACGGAGCTCATGAGATTTTCTGTTGAGTTTTGTGTTGTGAAGTTTTCAAGTTTTGGGTAAAGATTTGATGGATTTCGGAATAAGGAGTGGCAAGAGCCTAAGCTTGGGGATGACCAAGGCACCCCAAGGTAAAATTCAAGGACAACCAAAAGCCTAAGCTTGGGGATGCCCCGGAGGGCATCCCCTCTTTCGTCTTCGTCTATCGGTAAGTTTACTTGAGACTATATTTTTATTCACCACATGATATGTGTTTTGCTTGGAGCGTCTTGTATGATTTGAGTCTTTGATTTTTAGTTTACCACAATCATCCTTGCTGTACACACCTTTTTGGAGAGACACACATGAATCGGAATTTATTAGAATACTCTATGTGCTTCACTTATATCTTTTGAGCTAGATAATTTTGCTCTAGTGCTCCACTTATACTTTTTAGAGCACGGTGGTGGTTTTATTTTATAGAAATTATTGATCTCTCATGCTTCACTTATATTATTTTGAGAGTCTTTTAGAACAGCATGGTAATTTGCTTTGGCTATAAAACTAGTCCTAATATGATAGGCATTCAAGATGGGTATGATAAAAACTTTCATATAGAGTGCATCAAAAACTATGATAAATTTGATACTTGATAATAGTTTTGAGATATAAAGGTGGTAATGTTAGAGTCATGCTAGTTGGGTAATTGTGAAATTGAGAAATACTTGTGCTAAAGTTGGCAAGTCCCGTAGCATGCACGTATGGTAAACGTTGTGTGACAAATTTGAAGCATGGGGTGTTCTTTGAGTGCTTTCCTTATGAGTGGCGGTCGGGACGAGCGATGGTCTTTTCCTACCAATCTATCCCTCTAGGGGCATGCATAGTAGTACTTTGCTTCGAGGGCTAATAAACTTTTGCAATAAGTATATGAGTTCTTTATGACTAATGTGAGTCCATGGATCATACGCACTCTTACCTTTCCGCAATTTGCTAGCCTCTACGGTACCGTGCATTGCCCTTTCTCACCTTGAGAGTTGGTGCAAACTTCGCCGGTGCATCCAAACCCCGTGATACGATACGCTCTATCACACATAAGGCTCCTTATATCTTCCTCAAAACAGCCACCATACCTGCCTATTGTGGCATTTCCATAGCCATTCCGAGATATATTGCCATGCAACTTTCCACCGTTCCGTTTATTATGACATGCTCCATCATTGTCATATTGCTTTGCATGATCATGTAGTTGACATCGTATTTTGCATACATGTCGCTCTTGATTCATCGCATATCCCGGTACACCGCCGGAGGCATTCACATAGTGTCATATTTTTGTTCTAGTATCGAGTTGTAATATTGAGTTATGAGTAAATAAAAGTGTGATGATTATCATTATTAGAGCATTGTCCCATGTGAGGAAATAAATAAAAGAGGCCAAAGAAACCCAAATAAAAAAGAGAGGCCAAAGAAGCCCAAAAAATGAGAGAAAAAGAGAGAAGGGACAATGCTACTATCCTTTTTCCACACTTGTGCTTCAAAGTAGCACCATGATCTTCATGATAGAGAGTCTCTTGTTTTGTCACTTTCATATACTAGTGGGAATTTTTCATTATAGAACTTGGCTTGTATATTCCAACGATGGGCTTCCTCAAATGCCCTAGGTCTTCGTGAGCAAGCAAGTTGGATGCACACCCACTTAGTTTTAAGTTTGAGCTTTCATACACTTATAGCCCCAGTGCATCCGTTGCATGGCAATCCCTACTCCTCGCATTGACATCAATTGGTGGGCATCTCCATAGCCCGTTGATTAGCCGCGTCAATATGAGACTTTCTCCCTTTTTTGTCTTCTCTCATAACCCCCATCATCATATGCTATTCCACCTATAGTGCTATATCCATGGCTTGTGTTCATGTATGCGTAGGTTGAAAAGGCTGAAGCGCGTTAAAAAGTATGAACCAATTGCTCGGCTTGTCATCGGGGTTATGCATAATGGGAGCATTTTGTGTGACGAAAATGAAGCATGGCCAAACTATATGATTTTGTAGGGATGAGCTTTCTTTGGCTATGTTATTTTGATAAGACATAATTGCTTGGCTAGTATGCTTGAAGTATTACTATTTTTATGTCAATATTGAACTTTTATCTTGAATCTTTTGGATCTGAACATTCATGCCACAATAAAGAAAATCACATTGAGAATTATGTTAGGTAGCATTCCACATCAAAAATTCTGTTTTTATCATTTACCTACTCGAAGACGAGCAGGAATTAAACTTGGGGATGCTTGATACGTCTCCAACGTATCTATATTTTTTGATTGTTCCATGCTATTATATTATCTGTTTTGTATGTTTAATGGGCTTTACTATGCACTTTTATATTATTTTTGGGACTAACCTATTAACCGAAGGCCCAGTGCAAATTGCTGTTTTTTTTTGCCTATTTTAGTGTTTTGCAGAAAAGGAATATCAAACGGAATGAAACCTTCACGAGGATCTTTTTGGAACAAATGCAATCCAGGAGACTTGGAGTGGGCGTCAAGGAAGCAACGAGGCGACCATGAGGTAGGGAGGCGCGCCCAGGGGGGTAGGCGCGCCCCCACCCTCGTGGGCCCCTCGTGGCTCCACCGACCTACTTCCTTCGCCTATATATATGTACTCATATACCCTGAAAACATCTACGAGCACCACGAAACCCTATTTCCACCACTGAAACCTTCTGTACCCGTGAGATCCCATCTTGGGGCCTTTTCCGGTGCTCCGCCGGAGGGGGAATCGATCATGGAGGGCTTCTACATCAACACCATAGCCTCTCCGATGATGTGTGAGTAGTTTACCACAGACCTTCGGGTCCATACTTATTAGCTAGATGGCTTCTTCTCTCTCTTTGGATCTCAATACAAAGTTCTCCTCGATTCTCTTGGAGATCTATTCGATGTAATTCTTTTTGCGGTGTGTTTGTCGAGATCCGATGAATTGTGGGTTTATGATCAAGATTATCTATGAACAATATTTGATTCTTCTCTGAATTCTTTTATGCATGATTTAAATATCTTTGCAAGTCTCTTCGAATTATCAGTTTGGTTTGGCCTACTAGATTGATCTTTCTTGCAATGGGAGAAGTGCTTAGCTTTGGGTTCAATCTTGCGGTGTCCTTTCCTAGTGACAGCAGGGGCAGCAAGGAACGTATTGTATTGTTGCCATCGAGGATAAAAAGATGGGGTTTATATCATATTGCTTGAGTTTATCCCTCTACATCATGTCATCTTGCCTAATGCGTTACTCTGTTCTTATGAACTTAATACTCTAGATGCATGCTGGATAGCGGTCGATGTGTGGAGTAATAATAGTAGATGCAGAATCGTTTCGGTCTACTTGTCACGGACGTGATGCCTATATACATGATCATGCCTAGATATTCTCATAACTATGCGCTTTTCTATCAATTGCTCAACAGTAATTTGTTCACTCACCGTAAATTATGCTATCTTGAGAGAAGCCACTAGTGAAACCTATGGCCCCCGGGTCTATCTTCCATCATATTAATCTCCCGCCAATGTGCTATTTCTGTCGTCGTTTATTTTGCAATCTTTACTTTTCAATCTATACAACAAAAATACCAAAAATATTTATCTTATTATCTCTATCAGATCTCACTTTTGCAAGTGGCCGTGAAGGGATTGACAACCCCTTTATCGCGTTGGTTGCAAGGTTCTTGATTGTTTGTGCAGGTACGAGGGACTTGCGTATAGTCTCCTACTAGATTGATACCTTGGTTCTCAAAAACTGAGGGAAATACTTACGCTACTTTGCTGCATCACCCTTTCCTCTTCAAGGGAAAACCAACGCATGCTCAAGAGGTAGCAATCACTAAGCACTTTGAGGAAGCAACCCATTAAGCAACACCTCATCCCCTTTTAATAGTATTGGCTTTTCCTATGGACTCAATGTGATCTTGGATCACTAAAATTAAAATGTAGAGTCTTGAGCTTGAGCCAATATGTGTCCTTAGCATTTTGAGGGGTCCAGAATTCTAATCCATGCCATGCCAATCATTGAACTTTCCTGAAATATTTATCTTGAAATAGCATTAGTTCAATGAGCTATATGTTGTTAATAATTACCAAAACCACCCAGGGATAGTTGCACTTTCACTCCCACTCACTTTCTTCTAAATACAGGCTCCTCCAAAAGTCTGTATAAAACCATAAGCTTTGATCACACTATCAAAGCGTATATTCCAACTCCGAGAGGCTTGCACCAGTCCATAAATGGATCGCTGGAGCTTACACACTTTGTTAGCACCTTTAGGATTGACAAAACCTTCTGGTTGGATCATATACAACTCTTCTTTAAGATATCCATTAAGGAATGCAATTTTGACATCCATTTTCCAGATTTCATAATCATAAAATGCGGCAATTGCTAACATGATTCATACAGACTTAAGCATCGCCACGGGTGAGAAGGTCTCATCGTAGTGAACTCCTTGAACTTGTCGAAAACCTTTCGCAACAAGTCGAGCTTTGTAGACATTAACATTACCGTCAGCGTCAGTCTTCTTCTTGAAGATCCATTTATTCTCTATGGCTTGCCGATCATCGGGCAAGTCAACCAAAGTCCACACTTTGTTCTCATACATGGATCCCATCTCAGATTTCATGGCCTCAAGCCATTTCGCGGAATCTGGGCTCATCATCGCTTCCTCATAGTTCGTAGGTTCGTCATGGTCAAGTAACATGACCTCCAGAACAGGATTACCGTACCACTCCGGTGTGGATCGTACTCTGGTTGACCTACGAGGTTTGGTAGTAACTTGATCTGAAGTTTCATGATCATCATCATTAGCTTCCTCACTAATTGGTGTAGGAATCACTGGAACTGATTTATGTGATGTACTACTTTCCAATTCGGGAGAAGGTACAATTACCTCATCAAGTTCTACTTTCCTCTCACTCACTTCTTTCGAGAGAAACTCCTTCTCTAGAAAGGATCCATGCTTAATATCTTGCCTTCGGATCTGTGATAGAAGGTGTACCCAACAGTCTCCTTTGGGTATCCTCTGAAGACACATTTTTTCGATTTGGGTTCGAGCTTACCAGGTTGAAGCTTTTTCACATAAGCATCGCAGCCCCAAACTTTAAGAAATGACAACTCGGGTTTCTTGCCAAACTACAGTTCATAAGGTGTCGTCTCAACGGATTTAGATGGTGCCCTATTTAACATGAATGCAGCCGTCTCTAAAGCATAACCCCAAAACGATAGCGGTAAATCAGTAAGAGACATCATAGATCGCACCATATTCAATAAAGTACGGTTACGACGTTCGGACACACCATTACGCTGTGGTGTTCCAGGTGGCGTGAGTTGCGAAACTATTCGACACTGTTTCAAATGAAGACCAAAATCATAACTCAAATATTCACCTCCACGATCAGATCGTAGAAACTTTATTTTCTTGTTACGATGATTTTCCACTTCACTCTGAAATTCTTTGAACTTTTCAAATGTTTCAGGCTTTATGTTTCATTAAGTAGATATACCCATATCTGCTTAAATCATCTGTGAAGGTTAAAAAATAACGATATCCACCGCGAGCCTCAACACTCATCGGACCGCATACATCAGTATGTATTATTTTCAATAAGTCAGTTGCTCGCTCCATTGTTCCGGAGAACGGAGTCTTAGTCATCTTGCCCATGAGGCATGGTTCGCAAGTATCAAGTGATTCATAATCAAGTGATTCCAAAAGCCCATCAGCATGGAGTTTCTTCATGCGCTTTACATCAATATGACCTAAACGACAGCGCAACAAATAAGTTGCACTATCATTATTAACCTTGCAACTTTTGGCTTCAATATTATGAATATGTGTATCACTACAATCAAGATTCAACATAAATAGACCACTCATTAAGGGTGCATGACCATAAAAGATATTACTCATATAAATAGAACAACCATTATTCTCTGATTTAACTAAATAACCGTCTCGCATCAAACAAGATCTAGACATAATGTTCATGCTCAATGCTGGCACCAAATAACAATTAGTCAGGTCTAAAACTAATCCCGACGGTAGATGTAGAGGTAGCGTGACGATGGTGATCACATCGACTTTGGAACCATTTCCCACGCGCATCGTCACCTCATCCTTAGCCAATCTTCGTTTAATCCGTAGCCCCTGCTTCGAGTTGCAAATATGAGCAACAAAACCAGTATCAAATACCCAGGCGCTACTACGAGCAGTAAGGTATACATCAATAACATGTATATCAAATATACCTTTCACTTTGCCATCCTTCGTATCCGCCAAATACTTGGGGCAGTTCTGCTTCCAGTGACCAGTACCTTTGCAGTAGAAGCACTCAGTCTCAGGCTTAGGTCCAGACTTGGGCTTCTTCACTTGAGCAGCAACTTGTTTGCCGTTCTTCTTGAAGTTCCCCTTCTTCCCTCTGCCTTTTTTCTTGAAACTAGTGGTCTTGTTAACCATCAACACTTGATGCTCCTTCTTGATTTCTACCTCCGCAACCTTTAGCATTGCGAAGAGCTTGGGAATTGTCTTTTCCATCCCTTGCATATTATAGTTCAACACGAAGCCTTTATAGCTTGGTGGCAGTGATTGAAGAACTCTGTCAATGAGACTATCATCAGGAAGATTAACTCCCAGCCGAGTCAAGTGGTTATGGTAGCCAGACATTCTGAGTATGTGTTCACTGACAGAACTATTCTCCTCCATCTTGCAGCTATAGAACTTGTTGGAGACTTCATATCTCTCAACTCGGGCATTTGCTTGAAATATTAAATTCAACTCCTGGAACATCTCATATGCTCCATGACATTCAAAACATCTTTGAAGTCCCAATTCTAAGCCGTAAAGCATGGCACACTGAACTATCAAGTAGTCATCGACACGTGACTGCCAGGCATTCACAGCATCTGCAGTTGCTGGCGCAGGTGGTACACCTAGCGGTGCTTCCAGGACGTAATTCTTCTGTGCAGCAATGAGGATAATCCTCAAGTTACGGACCCAGTCCGTGTAGTTCAATCAGGTACTAAGTTCATGATAGATTAAAGTTCAATTAATCATATTACTTAAGAACTCCCACTTAGATAGACATCCCTCTAGTCATCTAAATGATCACGTGATCCATATCAACTAAACCATGTCCGATCATCACGTGAGATGGAGTAGTTTTCAATGGTGAACATCTCTATGTTGATCATATCTACTAATGATTCACGTTCGACCTTTTGGTCTCAGTGTTCCGGGGCCATATCTACATATGCTAGGCTCATCAAGTCTAACCCGAGTATTCTGCACGTGCAAAACTGGCCTGCACTCATTGTATGTGAACGTAGAGCTTATCACACCCGATCATCACGTGGTGTCTCGGCACGACGAACTGTAGCAACAATGCATACTCAGGGAGAGCACTTGTACCTTGAAATTTAGTGAGAGATCATCTTATAATGCCACCGCCGAACTAAGCAAAATAAGATGCATAAAGTATAAACATCACATGCAATCAATATAAGTGATATGATATGGCCATCATCATCTTGTGCCTTTAATCTCCATCTCCAAAGCACCATCATGATCACCATCGTCACCGGCTTGACACCTTGATCTCCATCGAAGCATCGTTGTCGTCTCGCCAACTATTGCTATCACGACTATCGCTACCGCTTAGTGATAAAGTAAATCAATTACATGGCGATTGCATTTCATACAATAAAGCGACAACCATAAGGCTCCTGCCAGTTGCCGATCAGGATGGACGGTCCGACCCGGCCCTGGCCTTGGACCTGGCCCTCATGGTCTCAAGGTCAATTTATGAGGCCACAGGTCGACCCATTTTTAAAATGCCAGTGGCCTTGCTGGCCCAATGGGTATATTGGTCGGCCCAAATTCTACTTGTTATCTACTATCGCAGGATTGCCTAAAAAAATAGTATTGCAGGTAATCAGATATGTCGATTAAAAAAAGGTAATCAGATATATTGCAGCTATGGGTGCATGCATACGCGAGGCCGCACTCACACACGCCTGCTGCACGCGCTGTGATCCGCCCGACCTGGCCATGTCCGGGCGCACGACGCGGACTTGCCAGCAGATCCTACATGCATGCATGTTACACGTTCAAAGGAATTAGCTAGCTTAATTTTAAAAGAAAAGGAATTAGCTAGCTACACCCACGGGCACTAACGAATTAAGGACTCCACTACAACAAAACACATGCATGCCCGAGTAACTAGTACGTAGCTGCTAACTCACGCCTCGGTGGTGGGTCGACCCTGCTGACCCATTGGGTCAGTCGGTGCCGGCTCCATTGACCCAACTATGTGTTGGGGAACGTAGTAATTTCAAAAAAATTCCTACGCACACGCAAGATCATGGTGATGCATAGCAACGAGAGGGGAGAGTGTTGTCCACGTACCCTCGTAGACCGACAGCGGAAGCGTTATCACAACGCGGTTGATGTAGTCGTACGTCTTCACGATCCGACCGATCAAGTACCGAACGCACGGCACCTCCGAGTTCAGCACACGTTCAGCTCGATGACGTCCCTCGAACTCCGATCCAGCCGAGTGTTGAGGGAGAGTTTTGTCAGCACGACGGCGTGGTGACGATGATGATGTTCTACCGACGCAGGGCTTCGCCTAAGCTCCGCAACGATATTATCGAGGTGTAATATGGTGGAGGGGGGCACCGCACACGGCTAAAATATCGTATATCAACTTGTGTGTAGAGGTGCCCCATTGCCCCCGTATATAAAGGAGCAAGGGGGAGGCCGGCTGCCTTGGGCGCGCCAAGGAGAGGGGGGGAGTCCTCCTCCTAGTAGGAGTAGGACTCCCCTTTCCTAGTCCAACTAGGAAGAGAGGGGGGGGGGAAGGAAAGAGAGGGAGAGGGAGAGGGAAAGAGGGGCTGCGCCCCCCTCCGCTAGTCCAATTAGGACTCCTCATGGGAGGGGGCATGCCACCTCCTGGCTGCTGCCCTCTCTCTCCCCTCAAGGCCCACTAAGGCCCAATACTTCCCCGGGGGGTTCCGGTAACCCCTCCGGCACTCCAGTTTTATCCGAAACTTCTCCGGAACACTTCCGGTGTCCGAATATAGTCGTCCAATATATCAATCTTTATGTCTCGACCATTTCGAGACTCCTAGTCATGTCCGTGATCACATCCGGGACTCCGAACAGCCTTCGGTACATCAAAACATATAAACTCATAATATAACTGTCATCGTAACCTTAAGCGTGCGGACCCTACGGGTTCGAGAACTATGTAGACATGACCGAGACACCTCTCCGGTCAATAACCAATAGCGGAAGCTGGATGCTCATATTGGTTCCCACATATTCTACGAAGATCTTTATCGGTCAAACCGCATAACAACATACGTTGTTCCCTTTGTCATCGGTATGTTACTTGCCCGAGATTCGATCGTCGGTATCTCGATACCTAGTTCAATCTCGTTACCGGCAAGTCTCTTTACTCATTCCGTAATACATCATCCCGCAACTAACTCATTAGTCACAATGCTTGCAAGGCTTATATGTGATGTGTATTACTGAGTGGGCCCAGAGATACCTCTCCGACAATCGGAGTGACAAATCCTAATCTCGAAATACGCCAACCCAACAAGTACCTTTGGAGACACCTGTAGAGCACCTTTATAATCACCCATTTACGTTGTGACGTTTGGTAGCACACAAAGTGTTCCTCTGGTAAACGGGAGTTGCATAATCTCATAGTCATAGGAACATGTATAAGTCATGAAGAAAGCAATAGCAACATACTAAACGATCGAGTGCTAAGCTAACGGAATGGGTCAAGTCAATCACGTCATTCTCCCAATGAGGTGATCCCGTTAATCAAATGACAACTCATGTCTATGGCTAGGAAACATAACCATCTTTGATTAACGAGCTAGTCAAGTAGAGGCATACTAGTGACACTCTGTTTGTCTATGTATTCACACATGTATTATGTTTCCGGTTAATACAATTCTAGCATGAATAATAAACATTTATCATGATATAAGGAAATATATAATACTTTATTATTGCCTCTAGGGCATATTTCCTTCAGTCTCCCACTTGCACTAGAGTCAATAATCTAGTTCACATCGCCATGTGATTTAACATCAATAATTCACATCACCATGTGATTAACACCCACAGTTCACATCTCTATGTGACCAACACTCAAAGGGTTTACTAGAGTCAATAATCTAGTTCACATCGCTATGTGATTAACACCCAAAGAGTACTAAGGTGTGATCATGTTTTGATTGTGAGATAATTTTAGTCAACGGGTCTGTCACATTCAGATCTGTAAGTATTTTGCAAATTTCTATGTCTATAATGCTCTGCACGGAGCTACCCTAGCTAATTTCTCCCACTTTCAATATGTATCTAGACCGAGACTTAGAGTCATCTAGATTTAGTGTCAAAACTTGCATCGACGTAACCCTTTACGATGAACCTTTTGTCACTTCCATAATCGAGAAACATATCCTTATTCCACTAAGGATAATTTTGACCGCTGTCCAGTGATCTACTCCTAGATCACTATCGTACTCCCTTGCCAAAATCAGTGTAGGGTATACAATAGATCTGGTATAACAGCATGGCATACTTTATAGAACCTATGGCCAAGGCATAGGGAATGACTTTCATTCTCTTTCTATCTTCTGCCGTGGTCGGGCTTTGAGTCTTACTCAATTTCACACCTTGTAACACAGGCAAGAACTCTTTCTTTGACTATTCTATTTTGAACTACTTCAAAATCTTGTTAAGGTATGTACTCATTGAAAAAACTTATCAAGCGTCTTGATCTATCTCTATAGATCTTGATGCTCAATATGTAAGCAGCTTCACCGAGGTCTTTCTTTGAAAAACTCCTTTCAAACACTCCTTTATGCTTCGCAGAATAATTCTACATTATTTCCGATCAACAATATGTCATTCAAATATACTTATCAGAAATGTTGTAGTGCTCCCACTCACTTTCTTGTAAATACAGGCTTCACCGCAAGTCTGTATAAAACTATATCCTTTGATCAACTTATCAAAGCGTATATTCCAACTCCGAGATACTTGCACCAGTCCATAGATGGATCGCTGGAGCTTGCATATTTTGTTAGCACCTTTGGGATTGACAAAACCTTCTGGTTGCATCATATACAACTCTTCTTTAATAAATCCATTAAGGAATGCAGGTTTGTTTATCCATTTGCCATATTTCATAAAATGCGGCAATTGCTAACATGATTCAGACAGACTTAAGCATAGATACGAGTGAGAAACTCTCATCGTAGTCAACACCTTGAACTTGTCGAAAACCTTTTTGCGACAATTCTAGCTTTGTAGATAGTAACACTAGTATCAGCGTCCGTCTTCCTCTTGAAGATCCATTTATTCTCAATTGCTTGCCGATCATCGGGCAAGTCAACCAAAGTCCACACTTTGTACTCATACATGGATCTCATCTCAGATTTCATGGCCTCAAGCCATTTTGCGGAATCTGGGCTCACCATCGCTTCTTCATAGTTCGTAGGTTCGTCATGGTCTAGTAACATAACCTCCAGAACAGGATTACCGTACCACTCTGGTGCGGATCTTACTCTGGTTTACCTACGAGGTTTGGTAATAACTTGATCTGAAGTTACATGATCATCATCATTAACTTCCTCACTAATTGGTGTAGGAGTAACAGGAACAGATTTCTGTGATGAACTACTTTCCAATAAGGGAGTAGGTACAATTACCTCATCAAGTTCTACTTTCCTCCCACTCACTTCTTTCGAGAGAAACTCCTTCTCTAGAAAGGATCCATTCTTAGCAACGAATGTCTTGCCTTCGGATCTGTGATAGAAGGTGTACCCAACTGTCTCCTTTGGGTATCCTATGAAGACACATTTCTCCGATTTGGGTTTGAGCTTATCAGGATGAAACTTTTTCACATAAGCATCGCAACCCCAAACTTTAAGAAACGACAACTTTGGTTTCTTGCCAAACCACAGTTCATAAGATGTCGTCTCAATGGATTTAGATGGTACCCTATTTAACATGAATGCAGCTGTCTCTAATGCATAACCCCAAAACGGTAGTGGTAGATCGGTAAGAGACATCATATATCGCACCATATCTAATAAAGTACGGTTACGATGTTCGGACACACCATTACACTGTGGTGTTCCAGGTGGCGTGAGTAGTGAAACTATTTCACATTGTTTTAACTGAAGGCCAAACTCGTAACTCAAATACTCTTCTCCACGATCAGATCGTAGAAACTTTATTTTCTTGTTACGATGATTTTCCGCTTCACTCTGAAATTATATGAACTTTTCAAATGTTTCAGACTTCTGTTTCATTAAGTAGATATACCCATATCTGCTCAAATCATCTGTGAAGGTCAGAAAATAATGATACCTGCTACGAGCCTCAATTTTCATCGGACCACATACATCTGTATGTATGATTTCCAACAAATCTGTTGCTCTCTCCATAGTTCCGGAGAACGGCGTTTTAGTCATCTTGCCCATGAGGCACGGTTCGCAAGCATAAAGTGATTCATAATCAAGTGATTCCAAAATCCCATCAGTATGGAGTTTCTTCATGCGCTTTACACCAATATGACCTAAACGGCAGTGCCACAAATAAGTTGCACTATCATTATTAACTTTGCATCTTTTGGCTTCATTATTATGAATATGTGTATTACTACGATCGAGATCCAACAAACTATTTTATTGGGTGTATGACCATAGAAGGTTTTATTCATGTAAAAAGAATAACAATTATTCTCTAATTTAAATGAATAACCGTATTGCAACAAACATGATCAAATCATATTCATGCTCAACGCAAACACCAAATAACACTTATTTAGTTTCAGCACTAATCCCGAAAGTATAGGGAGTGTGCGATGATGATCATATCAATCTTGGAATTACTTCCAACACACATCATCACCTCGCCTTTTACTAGCCTCTGTTTATTCTGCAACTCCCGTTTCGAGTTACTACTCTTTAGCAACTGAACCAGTATCAAATACTGAGGGGTTGCTATAAACACTAGTAAGTACACATCAATAACATGTATATCCAATATACCTTTGTTCACTTTGCCATCCTTCTTATCCACCAAATACTTGGGGTAGTTCCGCTTCCAGTGACCAGTCCCTTTGCAGTAGAAGCACTTAGTCTCAGGCTTAGGACCAGACTTAGGCTTCTTCACTTGAGCAGCAACTTGCTTGCCGTTCTTCTTGAAGTTCCCCTTCTTCCCTTTGCCCTTTTCTTGAAACTAGTGGTCTCGTCAAACATCAACACTTGATGTTTTTCTTGATTTCTACCTTCGTCGATTTCAGCATCACGAAGAGCTCGGGAATTACTTTCGTCATCCCTTGCATACTGTAGTTCATCACGAAGTTCTACTAACTTGGTGATGGTGACTAGAGAATTCTGTCAATCACTATTTTATCTGGAAGATTAACTCCCACTTGATTCAAGCGATTGTAGTACCCAAACAATCTGAGCACATGCTCACTGCTTGAGCTATTCTCCTCCATCTTTTAGCTATGGAACTTGTTGGAGACTTCATATCTCTCAACTCGGGTATTTGCTTGAAATATTAACTTCAACTCCTGGAACATCTCATATGGTCCATGACGTTCAAAACGTCTTTGAAGTCCCGATTCTAAGCCGTTAAGCATGGTGCACTAAACTATCAAGTAGTCATCATATTGAGCTAGCCAAATGTTCATAACGTCTGCATCTGCTCCTGCAATAGGTCTGACACCTAGCGGTGCATCAAGAACATAATTCTTCTGTGCAGCAATGAGGATAATCCTCAGATCACGGATCCAATCCGCATCTTTGCTACTAACATTTTTCAACATAATTTTTCTCTAGGAACATATCAAAAATAAACACAGGGAAGCAACAACGCGAGCTATTGGTCTATAACATAATTTGCAAAATACTATCAGGACTAAGTTCATGATAAATTTAAGTTCAATTAATCATATTACTTAAGAACTCCCACTTAGATAGACATCCCTCTAATCCTCTAAGTGATCACGTGATCCATATCAACTAAACCATGTCCGATCATCACGTGAGATGGAGTAGTTTCAACGGTGAACATCACTATGTTGATCATATCCACTATATGATTCACGCTCGACCTTTCGGTCTCCGTTTTCCGAGGCCATATCTGTATATGCTAGGCTCGTCAAGATTAACCTGAGTATTCCGCGTGTGCAACTGTTTTGCACCCGTTGTATTTGAACGTAGAGCCTATCACACCCGATCATCACGTGGTGTCTCAGGATGAAGAACTTTCGCAACGGTGCATACTCAGGGAGAACACTTTTATCTTGAAATTTTAGTGAGAGATCATCTTATAATGCTACCATCAATCAAAGCAAGATAAGATGCATAAAAGATTAACATCACATGCAATCAATATAAGTGATATGATATGGCCATCATCATCTTGTGCTTGTGATCTCCATCTCCGAAGCACCGTGCTCGTGATCTCCATCTCCGAAGCACCGTCATGATCACCATCGTCACCGGCGCGACACCTTGATCTCCATCGTAGTATCGTTGTCGTCTCGCCAACTTATTGCTTTTACGACTATCGCTAACGCTTAGTGATAAACTAAAACAATTACATGGCGATTGCATTGCATACAATAAAGCGACAACCATATGGCTCCTGCCAGTTGCCGATAACTCGGTTACAAAACATGATCATCTCATACAATAAAATATAGCATCATGTCTTGACCATATCACATCACATCATGCCCTGCAAAAACAAGTTAGACGTCCTCTACTTTGTTGTTGCAAGTTTTACGTGGCTGCTACGGGCTTAGCAAGAACCGTTCTTACCTACGCATCAAAACCACAACGATAGTTTGTCAAGTTGGTGCTGTTTTAACCTTCGCAAGGACCGGGCGTAGCCACACTCGGTTCAACTAAAGTGAGAGAGACAGACACCCGCCAGTCACCTTTAAGCAACGAGTGCTCCCGACGGTGAAACCAGTCTCGCGTAAGCGTATGCGTAATGTCGGTCTGGGCCGCTTCATCTCACAATACCGCTGAACCAAAGTATGACATGCTGGTAAGCAGTATGACTTATATCGCCCACAACTCACTTGTGTTCTACTCGTGCATAGCATCAACGCATAAAACCTGGCTCGGATGCCACTATTGGGGAACGTAGTAATTTCAAAAAAATTTCCTACGCACACGCAAGATCATGGTGATGCATAGCAACGAGAGGGACCGAGGGCGGAAGCGTTATCACAACGCGGTTGATGTAGTCGTACGTCTTCACGATCCGACCGATCAAGTACCGAACGCACGGCACCTCCGAGTTCAGCACACGTTCAGCTCGATGACGTCCCTCGAACTCCAATCCAGCCGAGTGTTGAGGGAGAGTTTTGTCAGCACGACGGCGTGGTGACGATGATGATGTTCTACCGACGCAGGGCTTCGCCTAAGCTCCGCAACGATATTACCGAGGTGTAATATGGTGGAGGGGGGCACCGCACACGGCTAAAATATCGTATATCAACTTGTGTGTAGAGGTGCCCCATTGCCCCCGTATATAAAGGAGCAAGGGGGAGGCCGGCTGCCTTGGGCGCGCCAAGGAGAGGGGGGGAGTCCTCCTCCTAGTAGGAGTAGGACTGCCCTTTC
>NC_057799.1:608071208-608076838 GCF_018294505.1 Triticum aestivum
GGAGAGGGAGAGGGAAAGAGGGGCTGCGCCCCCCTCCCCTAGTCCAATTAGGACTCCTCATTGGAGCGGGCGCGCCACCTCCTGGCTGCTGCCCTCTCTCTCCCCTCAAGGCCCACTAAGGCCCAATACTTCCCCGGGGGGTTCCGGTAACCCCTCCGGCACTCCAGTTTTATCCGAAACTTCTCCGGAACACTTCCGGTGTCCGAATATAGTCGTCCAATATATCAATCTTTATGTCTCGACTATTTCGAGACTCCTCGTCATGTCCGTGATCATATCCGGGACTCCGAACAACCTTTGGTACATCAAAACATATAAACTCATAATATAACTGTCATCGTAACGTTAAGCGTGCGGACCCTACGGGTTCGAGAACTATGTAGACATGACCGAGACACCTCTCCGGTCAATAACCAATAGCGGAACCTGGATGCTCATATTGGTTCCCACATATTCTACGAAGATCTTTATCGGTCAAACCGCATAACAACATACGTTGTTCCCTTTGTCATCGGTATGTTACTTGCCCGAGATTTGATCGTCGGTATCTCGATACCTAGTTCAATCTCGTTACCGGCAAGTCTCTTTACTCATTCCGTAATACATCATCCCGCAACTAACTCATTAGTCACAATGCTTGCAAGGCTTATATGTGATGTGTATTACTGAGTGGGCCCAGAGATACCTCTCCGACAATCGGAGTGACAAATCCTAATCTCGAAATACGCCAACCCAACAAGTACCTTTGGAGACACCTGTAGAGCACCTTTATAATCACCCATTTACGTTGTGACGTTTGGTAGCACACAAAGTGTTCCTCCGGTAAACGGGAGTTGCATAATCTCATAGTCATAGGAACATGTATAAGTCATGAAGAAAGCAATAGCAACATACTAAACGATCGAGTGCTAAGCTAACGGAATGGGTCAAGTCAATCACGTCATTCTCCTAATGAGGTGATCCCGTTAATCAAATGACAACTCATGTCTATGGCTAGGAAACATAACCATCTTTGATTAACGAGCTAGTCAAGTAGAGGCATACTAGTGACACTCTGTTTGTCTATGTATTCACACATGTATTATGTTTCCGGTTAATACAATTCTAGCATGAATAATAAACATTTATCATGATATAAGGAAATATATAATACTTTATTATTGCCTCTAGGGCATATTTCCTTCAGTCTCCCACTTGCACTAGAGTCAATAATCTAGTTCACATCGCCATGTGATTTAACATCAATAATTCACATCACCATGTGATTAACACCCACAGTTCACATCTCTATGTGACCAACACTCAAAGGGTTTACTAGAGTCAATAATCTAGTTCACATCGCTATGTGATTAACACCCAAAGAGTACTAAGGTGTGATCATGTTTTGATTGTGAGATAATTTTAGTCAACGGGTCTGTCACATTCAGATCTGTAAGTATTTTGCAAATTTCTATGTCTATAATGCTCTGCACGGAGCTACTCTAGCTAATTTCTCCCACTTTCAATACGTATCTAGACCGAGACTTAGAGTCATCTAGATTTAGTGTCAAAACTTGCATCGACGTAACCCTTTACGACGAACCTTTTGTCACTTCCATAATCGAGAAACATATCCTTATTCCACTAAGGATAATTTTGACCGCTGTCCAGTGATCTACTCCTAGATCACTATCGTACTCCCTTGCCAAAATCAGTGTAGGGTATACAATAGATCTGGTACACAGCATGGCATACTTTATAGAACCTATGGCCAAGGCATAGGGAATGACTTTCATTCTCTTTCTATCTTCTGCCGTGGTCGGGCTTTGAGTCTTACTCAATTTCACACCTTGTAACACAGGCAAGAACTCTTTCTTTGACTGTTCTATTTTGAACTACTTCAAAATCTTGTTAAGGTATGTACTCATTGAAAAAACTTATCAAGCGTCTTGATCTATCTCTATAGATCTTGATGCTCAATATGTAAGCAGCTTCACCGAGGTCTTTCTTTGAAAAACTCCTTTCAAACACTCCTTTATGCTTCGCAGAATAATTCTACATTATTTCCGATCAACAATATGTCATTCACATATACTTATCAGAAATGTTGTAGTGCTCCCACTCACTTTCTTGTAAATACAGGCTTCACCGCAAGTCTGTATAAAACTATATCCTTTGATCAACTTATCAAAGCGTATATTCCAACTCCGAGATACTTGCACCAGTCCATAGATGGATCGCTGGAGCTTGCATATTTTGTTAGCACCTTTAGGATTGAAAAAACCTTCTGGTTGCATCATATACAACTCTTCTTTAATAAATCCATTAAGGAATGCAGGTTTGTTTATCCATTTGCCATATTTCATAAAATGCGGCAATTGCTAACATGATTCAGACAGACTTAAGCATAGATACGAGTGAGAAACTCTCATCGTAGTCAACACCTTGAACTTGTCGAAAACCTTTTTGCGACAATTCTAGCTTTGTAGATAGTAACACTAGTATCAGCATCTGTCTTCCTCTTGAAGATCCATTTATTCTCAATTGCTTGCCGATCATCGGGCAAGTCAACCAAAGTCCACACTTTGTACTCATACATGGATCTCATCTCATATTTCATGGCCTCAAGCCATTTTGCGGAATCTGGGCTCACCATCGCTTCTTCATAGTTCGTAGGTTCGTCATGGTCTAGTAACATAACCTCCAGAACAGGATTACCGTACCACTCTGGTGCGGATCTTACTCTGGTTTACCTACGAGGTTTGGTAATAACTTGATCTGAAGTTACATGATCATCATCATTAACTTCCTCACTAATTGGTGTAGGAGTCACAGGAACAGATTTCTGTGATGAACTACTTTCCAATAAGGGAGTAGGTACAATTACCTCATCAAGTTCTACTTTCCTCCCACTCACTTCTTTCGAGAGAAACTCCTTCTCTAGAAAGGATCCATTCTTAGCAACGAATGTCTTGCCTTCGGATCTGTGATAGAAGGTGTACCCAACTGTCTCCTTTGGGTATCCTATGAAGATACATTTCTCCGATTTGGGTTTGAGCTTATCAGGATGAAACTTTTTCACATAAGCATCGCAACCCCAAACTTTAAGAAACGACAACTTTGGTTTCTTGCCAAACCACAGTTCATAAGATGTCGTCTCAACGGATTTAGATGGTACCCTATTTAACATGAATGCAGCTGTCTCTAATGCATAACCCCAAAACGATAGTGGTAGATCGGTAAGAGACATCATATATCGCACCATATCTAATAAAGTACGGTTACGATGTTCGGACACACCATTACACTGTGGTGTTCCAGGTGGCGTGAGTAGTGAAACTATTTCACATTGTTTTAACTGAAGGCCAAACTCGTAACTCAAATACTCTTCTCCATGATCAGATCGTAGAAACTTTATTTTCTTGTTACGATGATTTTCTGCTTCACTCTGAAATTATATGAACTTTTCAAATATTTTAGACTTCTGTTTCATTAAGTAGATATACCCATATCTGCTCAAATCATCTGTGAAGGTCAGAAAATAATGATACCTGCTACGAGCCTCAATTTTCATCGGACCACATACATCTGTATGTATGACTTCCAACAAATATGTTGCTCTCTCCATAGTTCCGGAGAACGGCGTTTTAGTCATCTTGCCCATGAGGCACGGTTCGCAAGCATAAAGTGATTCATAATCAAGTGATTCCAAAATCCCATCAGTATGGAGTTTCTTCATGCGCTTTACACCAATATGACCTAAACGGCAGTGCCACAAATAAGTTGCACTATCATTATTAACTTTGCATCTTTTGGCTTCATTATTATGAATATGTGTATTACTACGATCGAGATCCAACAAACTATTTTATTGGGTGTATGACCATAGAAGGTTTTATTCATGTAAAAAGAATAACAATTATTCTCTAATTTAAATGAATAACCGTATTGCAACAAACATGATCAAATCATATTCATGCTCAACGCAAACACCAAATAACACTTATTTAGTTTCAGCACTAATCCCGAAAGTATAGGGAGTGTGCGATGATGATCATATCAATCTTGGAATTACTTCCAACACACATCGTCACCTCGCCTTTTACTAGTCTCTGTTTATTCTGCAACTCCCGTTTCGAGTTACTACTCTTTAGCAACTGAACCAGTATCAAATACTGAGGGGTTGCTATAAACACTAGTAAGTACACATCAATAACATGTATATCCAATATACCTTTGTTCACTTTGCCATCCTTCTTATCCACCAAATACTTGGGGTAGTTCCGCTTCCAGTGACCAGTCCCTTTGCAGTAGAAGCACTTAGTCTCAGGCTTAGGACCAGACTTAGGCTTCTTCACTTGAGCAGCAACTTGCTTGCCGTTCTTCTTGAAGTTCCCCTTCTTCCCTTTGCCCTTTTCTTGAAACTAGTGGTCTCGTCAAACATCAACACTTGATGTTTTTCTTGATTTCTACCTTCGTCGATTTCAGCATCACGAAGAGCTCGGGAATTACTTTCGTCATCCCTTGCATACTGTAGTTCATCACGCAGTTCTACTAACTTGGTGATGGTGACTAGAGAATTCTGTCAATCACTATTTTATCTGGAAGATTAACTCCCACTTGATTCAAGCGATTGTAGTACCCAGACAATCTGAGCACATGCTCACTGCTTGAGCTATTCTCCTCCATCTTTTAGCTATAGAACGTGTTGGAGACTTCATATCTCTCAACTCGGGTATTTGCTTGAAATATTAACTTCAACTCCTGGAACATCTCATATGGTCCATGACGTTCAAAACGTCTTTGAAGTCCCGATTCGAAGCCGTTAAGCATGGTGCACTAAACTATCAAGTAGTCATCATATTGAGCTAGCCAAATGTTCATAACGTCTGCATCTGCTCCTGCAATAGGTCTGACACCTAGCGGTGCATCAAGAACATAATTCTTCTGTGCAGCAATGAGGATAATCCTCAGATCACGGATCCAATCCGCATCTTTGCTACTAACATTTTTCAACATAATTTTTCTCTAGGAACATATCAAAAATAAACACAGGGAAGCAACAACGCGAGCTATTGGTCTATAACATAATTTGCAAAATACTATCAGGACTAAGTTCATGATAAATTTAAGTTCAATTAATCATATTACTTAAGAACTCCCACTTAGATAGACATCCCTCTAATCCTCTAAGTGATCACGTGATCCATATCAACTAAACCATGTCCGATCATCACGTGAGATGGAGTAGTTTCAACGGTGAACATCACTATGTTGATCATATCCACTATATGATTCACGCTCGACCTTTCGGTCTCCGTTTTCCGAGGCCATATCTGTATATGCTAGGCTCGTCAAGATTAACCTGAGTATTCCGCGTGTGCAACTGTTTTGCACCCGTTGTATTTGAACGTAGAGCCTATCACACCCGATCATCACGTGGTGTCTCAGGATGAAGAACTTTCGCAACGGTGCATACTCAGGGAGAACACTTTTATCTTGAAATTTTAGTGAGAGATCATCTTATAATGCTACCATCAATCAAAGCAAGATAAGATGCATAAAAGATTAACATCACATGCAATCAATATAAGTGATATGATATGGCCATCATCATCTTGTGCTTGTGATCTCCATCTCCGAAGCACCGT